>NC_054539.1:14890865-14933933 GCF_017654505.1 Polyodon spathula | reverse complement strand
TAGTTGTTATTTTTCTTTTGAAATATATATATTTTGTATTCACTATATTAATTTACCGCTTAACGAATACACCAAAATACATTTCAATTTTAAATTTAATTAACTTGGCACGTCTTATTTAAAAAGCTTAGGCTATTTAATAATGCTTGTGATCACAAGGGTCACAGTTTACACTTGGCAATTGCAATATTTCAGAGAGTCAGCGAACACCAAAGTTTTTTTATTTTTTTTTATGGGAAAAGTGGAGCTCAATGAGTCAGTGAACGGCTAAGAGAAAGCCTTTAAAATAGAAACTATAAAACATATATATATATATTTTATGTATCATTCTAATTTAGTCCTATTTGAAGTACATTTGTATTTTAATTTGGCCGTTATTTTTGTTAGTGCTTTTGGCATCAGAAAAAAAATCATACAAATAAAATGAACAAACTACTTTTCTACCGTCTTGCTTGGTTTTAGTGTGACTGGCCCAGCTATGGTGGTTGTATTCTGCTGTACCCGAATTGGGCCCGTGTGGGTTTTGCATGGGCTGAAAACACAAACAAGCAGACATCGAATTTCAATTCCTTCCCTATCTAATGATAGCTTTATCAAGCTGTACTACAAATTATGGTGGACCAGCACGTCAAAGAAACTAAGTTCTTTTATCGTGTTTCCCCAATCATGGGCCCAGAATGACACTTGAGTATGATTATGTAATACGATTACAAGCTGTTTGTTGTGCTGTTTAGAACTGTATAACCGAATATTGGGAGTTGTTTACAGACCACCTGGAGTTTAGTCATGGACCACAGACTGGGAACCACTGCCCTAGAACAGGTGATATAAAAGGCAGAATAATCTGATTAACACTTTTTTTTTTCCCCCCGTTTATTTATTATATAATTTTTCAAAACAGTTTGGGACTGGCAGGTTACTTGTTTAAGACAGAATACCAAACAGTAGGTTTCACTCTTAGAACTTAATTATATGTCTTTGGGTGCACAGAATTAAGACAGTATTTAGAAATCTCTTTGGAAACACTCATATTCGCTTTTTATTCGGCAGTCATTATAAATAGTGCAAAATAGTCTGCACTGTAAATGTTTATCACGTTACCATTAACTTCTCACCTCCGCATAATTGTGTGCCATTTAAAATGTTTACAGTATCAAAAACATTAACCTCATGATAAAACAATAGGTTACGGATGTAACCCTGGATCCCTGAATGAGAAGACGACCAACAACAATTCTTTTGGGATATGCCTACCACAGGTGAAGTATTTACTGAGCAATTCATGTCAGAGCTGGCAAAGTGTGCGGCCACCCTCTCGGGTGGGGGTAGGCCGGCATTAGTATATGCAGTCCAAATTGTGTCTACAATCCAGTGGGACAGTGGCTGCTTCGAGAAGGCTTGACCCAGAGTCCTTTCACTTTGACAGAGGAAGAGCTGGTCTGACTGACGCATAGCTTTCGTCCAATCTACATAACATCTCAATGCCCGAACCGAGCAGAAGAAATTTAATCTCCGACCCTCCTCCGAAGAAAAATGTGGGGGATGGAAAGCCTCTAGTTGCACTGATTGATTCAGGTGCAAAGCCGTAACCACCTTAGGGAGGAAAGCGGGGTTCATGCGTAACTCTTTCCATCATGCCAAACATGCATACAGGAGCTGTGCACTGACAGAGCCTGCAGCTCACTAATTCGCTTAGTGCAGGTGATGGCTAACAACATATTGAGATATTTCAACTCTATAGAATGTATAGGCTCAAACGGGGCCTTAGTGAGAGCCTCCAATACCACATCTAGAATCCACTCGGGGAGGACGTCCTTCCTATGAGGTTGTAGCCGCCGAGCACCCTTTAGAAAATGGCTCTACAGAATATGAGCACCCAGGGGAACTGTCAACAGGGATGGGTCTGTTGTCACCACCTGACGGCTGTGGATCACTCCCAGCCTTACGCCTTTGTGTAGGTGAGAAGCTTGTCTCCACCAGCATTGGGCTTCCCAGCATATGTGAGACATGGTCAGCCAACGCGCTCTGTCACGTTTGGGGTGTAGCCGGAAGGCACTGAGCCACACTTGGATCGGGCGCATGTAGAGTAACCCCAGCTGGATGGCTGATGAAGCTGCGGCCATCAGACCCAATAGTTTTAGAAACAACACCCTGAGCCCCAGTTTCGCCAGATGCCCTGTCACAATCGCCGTGTGGGCCTCTGCTCCTTCCTGCAACTGGGAGCAGATCAACCAGTTGTCCAGGAAGTTCAACACCCTGATCCCCTGCAGCCAGAAGGGGGCTAGAATGGCATCCACGCACTTTGAGAACGTGTGGGGGGCTAAGGAGAGGCAGAATGGCAGCACGGAAAACTCAAAGATGCTTCCCTGGAAGGTGAAGTGGAGGTATTTCCTGTGCACGGGGTGTGAAAATGCATGTCCTTTAAGTCCACAGTGGTAAACCAGTCGCCTGGCCGGACTGACCGGAGGATGTGGCGATTTGTGACCATCTGGAACATCTTCTCCCTCAAGAACCTGTTGAGGTGTTTCAGGTCTAGGATGGGTCGTAGGCCCCCGTCCTTTTTCCGGCAACAGAAAGTATCACGAGTAGAACGCCTCTTCTTGAGAGGTGCGTTCTACGAGGCGGATGGCTTGCTTGAGAAGTAATGTTTTTACTTCTTGCTTGAGGGCCAAAACCTGGAAAGGTTCGCTCACGGAGGTAACTGTGATCACTCGAAAGGGATGTGGTTCTGTGCGGAACTGTAGAGCGTAACCTATTTGTACGGTGGTTCTCAGTGGGAGCGTTGCAGTGTCTCCTCCACCTTTGGCCCGAAAGTATGGCCAGGGGAGGTAGGTGCATCTAATATGGCCGCATCCAGGACCCTGGCCTGTAACAGCCAAAGCTGTCTGCGCACCACTACAAGACCTACCAGGCTTCTGCCCAGGGCCTGCCCATGGCTGAAAACAGAAATGGTCCATGGCATGAAGTAGAGGTTATCAGCACTTGCCCCTATGTGCCTGTGTCAGTAAAAGCATTCTGCATGCATCTATGTTAGTAAATTTGCAATAATACTATTAGCATATTAACAGTTTGCATAAATAACCTTGAACATTCCCCATAGGTGTTGCACCACTCAGTGCTGGCACTTCATCTATGTATCTTTTATTTAACCAGAACAGTTTTGCACACATTCCACACTTTGTAATCTGCCATTGTTCCCGCACTCTTTGTACAAGTCAAATACAAGTCAATTGCTGGTCTCTTTCCTTCCTGTGTTCTTAGTCTCTTCGTGCAGTGAGCCAGAAAATCAAATTGGCTGTACAAGTCAAAGGGCCATACCACCTTCTTTTTTCTCATTCTCCGTCTTCTATACCGAGGTTACTAGTACTTGCCTTGAAGTATCTTCTTCTTTTAAATCATAAATGATGACTTTACACCTTGAGTAATTCGGCGTTCACGTCGATGGCGCCTCGTGACACGTTTTATATGGCAAAACATAAAAAGAATCATTATCAACTCCAAACCAAAACCCCACTCTCGACTCGAGCTCCAGGTTTTAACAATCTTTGCAATGTCCTGAGCCATACGTGCATGTACTTCTGCTGGACTTCTTGTGGTCTATTGTTGCCAGCCGTAATGGATGTATTATTCTGGATCCCAGTGTGACTGTGTGGTTCACTGTGGCAGGCTGGTGAGTGGATAGAGGCCCAGAGACAGACTGCAGTTCAAAAAAATATACTTTTATTATAAATAAACACAAAAATAAAAGGGCACAAGGGCCAAAACAAAGGGATTGAAACACAAACCAAAGCAAGACCAAAAGCAAAACTTACAAAATAAAGATTTCCAGGCTGGGCAATGCCTTCACTGGTTGTAGAATTCACAAAACCAACAAACCACAAAACCAACAAACCAAAAACCACCAACCTGCTTCCTCAGCTCCCTCCTCCCAAATGAGAAGTAGAGGCCTCCTTTTATGGCTGGGCGCTGATTGATCGTTAATTAAACTAATCATATAATCAACTAATCAACCCCAGCCACCTGAACATAATAAACCCAGGTAGGTAGGGGAAATTATCAACCAACCCCCATCCCTGCCAATTTCTAAACGGCAGAGCTTTACTCTGGCACATTCAAATATATGCAATAAGAGGTGTTTGTTTCACATGTTCTTGCTCCTATAGATGTGTGTGTGCAGTCAGATGTGATGCACCAATGTGTCATTTGTTCAAAGCCTTTATGTGGTTAAGTGGAAACAGCAGTGAGGAGAAAGAGGGCTATAGTCAGTACGTAAGTATATATACATTACAATGTCATTATATTGTGTACAAAAATCAGGACTGTACAAACTACCATTTACTACCCACCGCACATTTTACAAAGTATATACATGCTTACCTTCCTGTTGTCCAAATGGTTTAACCGCTTTTACCGCCGCAGGTACCCTAGAGGTTCTTGAGGGTATTCAAACTTGACAGGTGATATTAGTGGTATGATACAGGCCTCGATATGGGCGGGACAGGATGGTGTCCCACACATCAGCAGCCCATTCGATACCTAAACCACCAACCTTAACACGCTGGAGGGATTTTCTATGCGGCACTGATAAACATCCAAAGAGGAGATTATTTATGTTTCGGTCAAAGTGGATCCCCATGGCCATTCCCATATGGTAACACCGTTCTTCATGTTGTGTTACGTTAACATTATCCCTAATAGCCTGTAAGCAGGTTTTGATAGACTTTACCATTAATTGTATTGCATTAGCTACATGGTGCATTCCATGTTATCTACTTGTTGGAATTCAATGTTTATTCCATTCGTGGTAGATTGGGCTGCCCCAAACCAACCCACTAATTCAGACAGTATGTCACGTCGGTTACTTGTTCTACTTATTGAAGTAATTGTACTTTGTTGTACGTATTTTTCAAGGTTGCATGGGTTTTGTTTTTCTCTTTCGCTCTATTTTAATACAATTTTAATTTGAGGGGCTATTCCCTTGTCATAACAAGCCATTGTGGGATTGGTTTTTCTTCGAGTTCTTCGCAGGGGCGTATTTTGGTCATTGCCCTGTGAACACAAAATAGGTTGGGGTACATCTTGGAGTTCCTGCATTACAAACAAACTCAACTAGTTTGTATTCCTGTGGAGCCATAACCACTGGCTCCACGTGTCATGTCGTCAAGAGTGTCTCACTCCTGGCATAATACCCTCCTGGTTGTAGTCTAACTTGTAAGTCAGTCCATACCGTGGCTTTGTCTATTGCCAGGCTTACATAGTCATTGGCTCTATATAAGTCATACTCTGGTTGGGGTCGTAGCATGTTCAGTTATTTTCACAAGTTCCAATATCAAAGATCATCTTTTGTTAGAGGAGCAGCGCCAACAACCTCTGCTTTGTTAGTTCTATATAGTTTGGTTTGTGCCTTGTTGTCACAAAGAGGGCTGAAGTGGACGGCATCAGAACCATTAAAAGGAATGAACACAAAGACAGATGATGTGAAATGATGATGGCGCTTGCTTGCGCTGGTTTATTGCAAAATAAAAGGTTTAAAACAAACAGAAAACAGGACACAGCATTCTACGCCAAAACAAAAAGACACACAAAACGGACTATACAGACAAACACGGTGCATGGACAGACACACTAACAAACATGGTGAGCAGATAAATGAACAAGTGTCGTGCTGGTCCCACCAGCACGCAATAGCAATTGACATTTACTTCGAATTCTCCTCCTCTCTCTCCTGTTCTCCACTCACCGAACACCCAACCGCGAGTGAGTAAAACGTGCAACTATATATACTGTTGTGCTGGGATTCAATTACTAATTCATTATTCACTTGAATCCCAGCACGTGAATTAATTATGTGCAACCTCTTGCTCACATAATAACTACTTTAAATGTATGTGAAATGATGTAGAATCCTGTGCCTAAATACAAATATACATTTTAAAGACTCGTGTTACACAGACCCGTTTATATCCCGTGTACCAATGACTATACACCAACATTTAACAAACCACATGCAAAATAACAGATAATATACACAGGGGCAGGCACTTTGTCACATTTGTGTACCCATTGTCCTTGGTTGTTTCCTTGAACGCACACACTTGTAGGGCCAGTGTGTCATGCAACAACTTCTGCACCTCTGCAAGAGAAGAACTACATAACAACAAGTCATCGACATTTTTGAATCACAGTTCCATGTTGGTTGTTGTCTAGAGACCGTATTGCCTTTGCCAGACATTGACTGAATACTGTATCACTGATGAGTTGTGATACCCTTGTGTACACCTTTCACCGTTAATGCGAACTTCCGTTGGTCTTCCGGTCTAATAGTTAGACTCCAAAAACCATTACTGATATAAATCACTGAAAACCAGGAGTACTGATGTTACTCTAATTCACTAAAAACTTCAAATCGAATGAGTCTGTGAGGTCTTCTTGATTATTAAAAGTCATCTGGATACATTGCAAGCCCAGTGCACAAACAATCCACTTACAGGAGTCCCAAACATCTCTATGTCCTCTTAAACGTCTCCCTTGAATATATTATAATATATATATATATATATATATATATATATATATATATATATATATATATATATATATATATATATATATATATAAAGAGTATGTGCAAATTCTGACAATATCCTTACCCTCTTACTGCTCCTTGAAGGAGACCATGAGCAGCTTCGAGCTCAATGGACTGAAGTGATGAAGTGAATACTCAGTGTTGGGCTGGAAGGCAGGTGGAGGAGGGGAGGAAGGCAGGACTCCCAACGTTGCAGTGGGCTCAGCTGAGCTGGCTGAGGAAGCCGCTCCCATAAACTCTGTGAACCTCCTACACAGAGTCCGTGGCTGGGACACTGCGTAGATCGAGCAGAACGTCTCATCCCAAGGACTTGACACACAGGAGGTGTTTGTCCTGTGGGAGAAGCTTCCCTCCAAAGGACATGCAAAGGTGGAACTTTGACATTGTGATGCACGAGCATCTGCACTAGGGGAGCACCAAAACATTGAGTTCTGGGGGCACAGAGGGGCTGAAACACAGAGGCACTCAGGCTCTGAGTCACCGAGGCACCGAGGGTACCAATGCAGGGTACGATCGAGTGCCAAGTGTGTCGAAGTACGGAGACGTCGAGGCTCTGGGACCAAAAAGTGCTGAAGTACTGAGGTACCGAGTCTGAGACGTTGAAGCACCGAAGGTATCGATGCAGGGAGTATCTGAGCACAGAAGCACTGAGATGTTGAGGCTCATAAGCACCAAGGCTCTAAGGTGCCGATGCACTGAAGACACTGATGGAGGGAGCATCTAAACACCAAGGGCGACGAGGCATCGAGGTTCTGTGGCACCGTGGGCAACGAGGCACCGAAATTGCGAGGAACCAAGGGTCTGAAGCACCGAGGACCAGGGGCATAAGCACCGAGGTTATTGGGCCAGGTGTCTAGTCTGGACAACGTGCAATCACACAAACGATGCAGCATGCAGCTTGCAGCAGTGTGAAGCACTGCATACAGACAGTATAAGTCTGGACCACATGCAGTGACACAACCGGAGCAGTGCGTAACGTACAGTGGCGTGGAGTACAGCCTACAGAAAGAGACAGAAACTATAAATGTGTGTGTGTGTGTGTGTGTGTGTGTGTGTGTGTGTGTGTGTGTGTGTGTGTGTGTGTGTGTGTGTGAATTGACTGTATAATAAGCAATATGCTTTACTGTAGGCCCTTTAGTAACTTGTATATTTTGTGATCACTGTACTGCTATATCCATCACCCCACACTACACAGATGATGTTTTGGGCATGCATATTGATGAATAATAAGTGACTAATGCATACATTCTTCTAAAATTCTGCACTGCATCTTTGTACAGTTTTGTACATTTCCAACAGGTCTAACTTTCAGACATATTTCTAATTTTGAAACAGTACGTGTTATATTGTCTTTTGTAAATATAGCTGAAATTACGGACTGAGCATTCTGTGAATATTGTGAAACGAAACTGCTGTTGCACATTATTGTTAACCAGGAAGCTCAGTTGCATGGTTGGTATCAAGAGAGTAAGGAGGTGTAGTACTGTTGATAGCCATAGGATGCCTTATTAGTAAAGGTCACTCTCATGGTGCCCATTAAAAGAATGACACCCTAATGACCATTGTTTTGTTTACCACTGGAGATGTTGTATCTCCTTAAGGAAAATTGAGGTAATTACATATTTTGTCAAGAAACTGGTGCAGATGCACACGTGGCTGTGGTTTTAAATATGAAACTGTCATGTGGAAAACAACAAGGAATGGAAGCACAGCAGTGGACTTTGAGGTACTGGTTATGGGTTTTCTATTGAAATATGAAATGTGTTGAAAATGGATTTTCAGGAACCTTGACAATTCCAATGTATTTGGTGTTGAAATGAAAAACTAAATAGTAACTTTTTTGTTGACATTCTCTGCAGAAATTACTCACACTTTTTATTGTGCATAGTGAGGAATTGGAACTGCAACAATTGTGACTTTTTTATTCTGTGTGTCTTTATGAACTAAGCGATATTATATTTCATCCATAAGTACATAAACATGGTAAGATATGTAGCAATATAAAAATAAACTAGGTAAACATTTTGACTTAAAGCATTTTACTATAAAAGGCATCAGAAACAAAACCTGTTGATATCTGTCAAGGTTTTTGATGCCTTAAGAAATAAACCTTGATATGTTAGAGACTTCAGTTGCAGGACTTCTTTTTTATTTCCATAAATATTTTCACTCCAGTTATAGTCTACAACTGTAACTAACTGTAAACTAGGCCATTTTCCAAAATGAAAAGCTTCCTCCACATAGAGCATTTAACTTAATCCTGTAAACCAACACAGAAAAGACAGCTCTACTGGGGGCAGATAAAAGGGTGCAGCTATTAATTATGAGTAGGAAAGTGCTTTTACCCTTTAGAATACAGCAATGCAAGTATATAGTGGCATTGCTCTGTATATGTTTTGATCATCTTGAATGCTAATACTTTTGTGACATGACCAATAAAAAAAGGTTTCAAAAATTAAAGGTGTTTTTTTAAATGTACTTTAAAAGCCACAGCCTATCTAATATTAAACATATTTATTTTTCTCTAGGTAATACATATTGGAAATGAATTTCAGTCAAAGTGGGATCTCTGGAAGCACACAGTTCTGTTATGAATCTACACCTGGGTCATGTCCTAAAATCACCATTCCAGTCATTGCCCGTGTTCCAATATACTTGTTCCTTGGGGCAGTGATCACAGTCACACTTTGTGGAAACCTGTTGGTCATCATCTCTATAGCACATTTCAAGCAGCTTCACACACCCACACATTTTCTTCTCCTCTCTCTGGCAGCTGCTGACTTTCTCCTGGGACTATTTGTACTACCCCCCAGCACGATCCGATCAGTTGAAAATTGCTGGTACTTTGGGGACTTATTTTGCAAAGTGCATGCCAGTACAGACTTCACACTTTGCACAGCTTCCCTTTGGCATATGTTCTTCATTTCTATTGACCGCTACTATGCAGTGTGCCATCCTCTTAGATACAGAAACAAAATTACTATATTTGTTACAGTTAACATGATATTCATTAGTTGGACCTTAGCTGCAGTTAGTGGATTTGGATTACTATTTCTAGAATTAAACAAACAAGGTATGGAAGATTCATATGATAATACTGACTGTATAGGTGGTTGCTTTTTAGCTCTAAATGTAGCATCAGTCATTATTACATCTTTATTATGTTTTTACATCCCAGGATTTCTTATGATATGTATCTATCTTAAAATATTTCTTGTGGCAAGAAGACAAGCCAGGTCAATTAGAGACATAGAACTCCAAAGGCAAACAGCTGAAGAAAAGAAAAATACAACATCACTAAAGAGAGAAATGAAAGCTGCAAGGACCCTGGGGATAACAATGGGGGTCTTTCTAGTCTGTTGGTCACCATGTTTTATATACCTTAATGTGGATCATGCAATACAAAGCTCAGTTCCACCTATTTTAGTAGATGCTTTGGTCTGGTTCGCTTATTTAAACTCAGCGTTTAATCCTTTTATTTATGCTTTATTTTATAAATGGTTCAGAAAAGCATTCAGAGTTATTATATTTTGCAAAATCTTTCAAAGTAATTCTTCCTCAATACAATTATTGTCTAACTAATCTAAGTTTATATATATTGTATCTATAATAATTGTTATTTTAAAAATGGTACATGTTTTTGTTGACGCACCCTGTCCTTTTTGGAACGGTTTAAATGACATAATGAAACATTAACTTCCACTGTATCACTTTCAGCATTTTATACACTAAGAAATCTACCTGGATTGCATCAAACGCTTATTTGTAATGGTAATCCAAGTTGATTCCCCCTTTCTGTAAAATGGTCTAAAAAAGTACAAACTGATCACATTTTGTTTGTAAAGAGTACTGAGTAATTTTTGCTAATAGACGTTAATAAAAAAAAAATTCAAAACCAGATTAAAAAAAGAAATGCTGTTACCTCTGTTAGCATAATCATCTTGTACTTATTATTCCAGTATAACCTTGAAGTTACTAACATTAGAAATTAGCTATTATGCATTTGTGTTTAATAAAGTAATGCTTTAACAACCACAAGCTGTATGTAAAGTTTTTTTTTATGTTTTTATAGGCCCTGAAGACTAATAAAAGCCATGTGAACAAAATATTGTTTAAGGTTAACATAATTCATGCATGAAAGGGTTAAATTTAACCGCTAAACAAGGTTTTGTCAGCAATAGATAATTTTGTTTTTAAAGTTGCTCTATCAACTTCAGTGACAGATTATTTAAGATTTGTTTTTATCTAAATCTAAATCTATACCCCCTGAATCATCCAAATCAGAATCTGAATCACTTTCTCTATAAGGGAATTGACCATCACTATCAACTTGACCGACACTATAATTCTCACTGAATACTGGAACATCCATTTGAAAGCTGTTCACATGTTCATCATATGCTTCAAATTGGTTTTGTCCATGTACATATTCAATATCTTCTGCCTCTTGGTTTGCTATTAGAGCATTTTTTGGTTCTGACACTGTATTTAAAAAAACAGTATCTGAGGAATCACACCCCACGCCAGCAGGTTCAGAAGTAGACAGCTCTTGAAGTATCCCTTCTGTATGCTTGTGTTTTGACCAGTAAGAAAGTGATGCAAACAAACGGCTAACCATTTCAGTATTTGTATATCCCAAATTATCTGGAAAACAAAACAAATCAGCAACCAATAGCAGATTCACGTGTAGGTGAATTTATTATACAGTACATGGGTCGGTACTCCTTAACAGACTATTTTTTTTATTGAGTCTCCACAGTGATTTATTTCTTGCCTTTGTGCTGTCATATTTCAATTTAATTTGTTTCCCATATAATCTGGGATATACAAATACTAAAATCAAAACATAGCTAGCCATTTGTTTGGATCCCTTTCCTACTGGTCTAAGTTTAGGGTGACCAACCCATGTACTGTATGGTGGCAATTCCATGATAAAGTGACACTGGCCATGAAATTAAAAAAAAATAAAAACACATATCTTTCTCAAGTTGTATTATGATGTGTACACTGTATTGTTTTTGATCAGTTTGTCCCTTTATCTTTGTCCCTTTTTCTTTTTTCTTTATGCTGCTTGACCAGTTTAAGTAAGGTATGCACATTGCTTTTATTATTTACTTTTGACATCCTGACCACTTTTTTACACTACTGAACTGCAGTCCACTGTGCTGTTTTTTCCAAAGACGGCTTCACACGTACCATTTAGGAGAACTTCAGCACTATATTTTCCATCATCCCCACCATAGATACTTGAGCAGGAGGACGATGGGGGAAATGTAGCTCTCAATTTCTCTCTGACTTAAACAATGAGTGCCAGTTTGGTTGGTAGAATGTTCAGTCTCTGAGGTAAACTGAAAAGGCCTTTTTATTCACATTGGGTAAGCACGTGAGTAAGTGTGATGTTTTTATTTTCACAGACTATTCAAAGTGTTCACAGATAAAACAGATTCACAAATTGTCTTATTTCATTTAAAGTTGATTTGAAAACGCCAGCTGCTGTATTGAATCATTTCAAGTCCTTTCAGTCACTCTGGGTAGCCTTTTACCTCAGAGACTGAACATTCTACACGCGAAACTGGCGAGAAACTCATCGCTTAAGTCAGAGCGAACCTCAGAATCCATCATCCTGCTGCTCAAGTATCTATGGTAGAGATGATGGGGCATGTAGTGTGTTTCGAGCAATTTTAATTCATGCCGGTAGCTGTTTACGTCCGCAGTAGCGAATATCAAACAAATATCGAACATCAAGCTAACTTTACTTTGGTCCTCCCCTCTTGTACTGACAAAAGACTGCTAAATACGCTACACTGGCACATTTGACAAAAAGGCACTTGAACAGCTGTCGTTATTTAACACGGCACACATAAAATACACTATCATAATTTACTGTTTTCAAGTGGAGACGAACTTGCTTGTGCTCGTGTATCCTCTCATCCCTCCTCCATCCTTAATTAAACCTCCTACAAACGTTTTAAATAACCAGTCATTCTGTCCTGTCGGTACTGTGAATTACTCACATATATATGTGTCACATATATATATATATATAGTTGTTATTTTTCTTAACTTGACATGTCTTATTTAACAAGCTTAGGCTATTTAATAATGCTTGTGATCACAAGGGTCACAGTTTACACTTGGCAATTGCAATATTTGAGAGAGTCAGCGAACACCAAAGTTTTTTTATTTTTTTTAATGGGAAAAGTGGAGCTCAATGAGTCAATGATCGGCTAAGAAAAAGCCTTTAAAATAGAAACTATAAAACATATATGTATTATGTACCATTCTAATTTAGTCCTATTTGAAGTACATTTGTACTTTAATTTGGCCGTTATTTTTGTTTGTGCTTTTGGCATCAGAAAAACAATCATACAAATAAAATGAACAAACAATTTTTTCTACCGTCTTGCTTCGGTTTTAGTGTGACTGGCCCAGCATTGGCCCAGCTATGGTGGTTGTATTCTGCTGAATTGGGCCTGTGTGGGTTTTGCATGGGATGAAAACACAAACAAGCAGACAGCGAAATTCAATTCCTTCCCTATCTAATGATAGCTTTATCAAGCTGTACTACAAATTATGGTGGACCAGCACGTCAAAGAAACTAAGTGCTTTTATTGTGTTTCCCTAATCATGGTCGCAGAATGACACTTCAGTATGATTATGTAACACGATCACAAGCTATTTGTTGTGCTGTTTAGAGCTGTATAACCGAATATTGGGAGTTGTTTACAGACCACCTGGAGTTTAGTCATGGACCACAGACTGGGAACCACTGCCTTAGAACAGGTGATATAAAAGGCAGAATAATCTGAATTTTTTTCCCCATTTATTTAATATATAATTTTTCAAAACAGTTTGGGACTGGCAGTCTACTGGTTTAAGACAGAATACCAAACAGTAGGTTTCACTCTTAAAATTTAATTATATGTCTTTGGATGCACAGAATTAAGACAGTATTTAGAAATCTCTTGGGAAACACTCATATTCGCTTTTTATTTGGCAGTCATTATAAATAGTACAAAATAGTCTGCACTGTAAATGTTTATCACGTTACCATTAACTTCCTACCTCTGCATAATTGTGTGTCATTTAAAATGTTTACAGTATCAAAAACATTAACCTCAGGGGACCGATGTTACATCCTTAACCTATCGTTCCCTTTCAATTTGAAGACGACCAACAACAATACTTTTGGGAAAGCATATCAAAGCTGCCGTGCGGGAGTTTGACCCGACAGCAGATGACAGACATCTCGCTACCGCCAAACTAATCTTTTTGGTGTGAGCATGCAACCTCAAGGACCCTTGTGCTTAATGAAGGCATTGAGGGATCTACCACATTGAGTCGGTAGAACCCAGTGAATGTAAGTGGAATAGACCAGCTAGCCGCAGTACAGATATCAGTCAATGAGGCATCTCTAAAGAGGGCCCATGACATCGCTCCTCCTCTGTTAAAGTGTGTAGCCATCCTTTCAGGTTGGGGTAGACCAGCATTAGTATATGCAGTCCAAATTGTGTCCATAATCCAGTAGGACAGTGGCTGCTTCGAGAAGGCTTGACCCAGAGTCGTTTCACCTTGACAGACAAAGAGCTGGTCAGACTGACGCATAGCTTTCGTCCAATCTACATAACATCTCAATGCCCGAACCGAGCAGAAGAAATTCAATCTCCGATCCTCCTCCGAAGAAAAATGTGGGGGATGGAAAGCCTCTAGTTGCACTGATTGAATCAGGTGCACACCCTGTTTCCATCATCCCAAACATGCATACAGGAGCTATGCACTGACAGAGCCTGCAGCTCACTAATTGGCTTAGTGGGCGTGATGGCTAACAACATATTGAGATATTTCAACTCTATAGAATGTATAGGCTCAAACGGGGCTTTAGTGAGAGCCTCCAATACCACATCTAGACTCCACTTGGGGATGACGTCCTTCCTAGGAGGATGTAGCCACCGAGCACCATTTAGAAAATGGCTTGCCAGAATATGAGAACCCAGGGGAACTGTCAATAGGGATGCATCTGTTGTCACCACCTGACGACTGTGAGTCCCTCCCATCCTTACACCTTTGCGTAGGTGAGAAGCTTGTCTCCACCATCATTGGGCTTCCCAGCATATGTGAGACACGGTCAGCCAACGCGCTCTGTCACGTTTGGGGTGTAGCCGGAAGGCACTGAGCAACACTTGGATCGGGTGCATGTAGAGTAACCCCAGCTGGATGGCTGATGAAGCTGCGGCCATCAGACCCAATAGTTTTAGAAACAACACCCTGAGCCCCAGTTTCACCAGATGCCCTGTCACAATCGCCGTGTGGGCCTCTGCTCCTTCCTGCGACCAGGAGCAGATTGACCAGTTGTCCAGGTAGTTCAACACCCTGATCCCCTGCAGCCGGAAGGGGGCTAGAATGGCATCCACGCACTTTGAGAACGTGGGGGGGCTAAGGAGAGGCAGAATGGCAGCACGAAAAATTCAAAGATGCTTCCCTGAAAGGTAAAGTGGAGGTATTTCCTGTGCACAGGGCATGAAAATACGTATCCTTTAAGTCCACAGTGGTAAACCAGTTGCCTGGCCAGACTGACCAGAGGATGTGGCGATTTGTGACCATCTGTAACATCCTCTCCCTCAAGAACCTGTTGAGGTGTTTCAGGTCTAGGATGGGTTGTAGACCCTCGTCCTTTTTTGGCACAGAAAGTATCACAAGTAGAACCCCTCTTCGTGAGAGGTGCGTTCTACGAGGCAGATGGCTTGCTTGAGAAGTAATGTTTTTACTTCTTGCTTGAGGGCCAAGACCTGTACAGGGTTGCTCAAGGATGTAACCGTGATCCCTCGAAAGGGAGGAGGTTCCGTGAACTGTAGCGCATAAGTTGTTTGTACGGTGGCGAGCACCCAAGAGTCTAGGGTGCAATTACGCCAGTATTGTATCTGGTGTTGTGAGAAGGGGTGGGTCTGAGGCCTCAAGCCTTCAGGGGCCCTGCTGGGGCTGCTGAAGCTCAGGTGGAGCCTGTCTAGAGGCTGTTTAGGGCAGTTCCATGGGAACTTTCTCCCGGAGCTCTTCCATTGCCTTTGCGTGCGTCCCAAGTATTAGTTGTTGCGGAAGCCTATAGGCAGTGCCTCAGGTCGCTATGCAGCGCAGTGGGGATCGGAACTATCTGGGTTACCGTAGTTAAGAGCCAACACTTCGTCCTATCCCATACCGGAGCATGGGAAGGGATCATCGCAGCCACCTGTCAAGACACCTCCCACTCTCAGTGTGAGCGTTGCAGTGTCTCCTCCACCACTGGCCCGAAAGAATGGCCAGGGAAGGTAGGTGCGTCTAATATGGCTGCATCCAGGACCCTGGCCTGTGACAGCCAAAGCTGTCTGCGCACCACTACAAGATCTACCAGGCTTCTGCCCAGGGCCTGTCCATGGAAGCCTAAAATATGTAGCAGCATAACAGAGACCAGGTGTAGCTCTGAGGCTACCGGCTCAGTGAGGGCAGCTGTAGTAAGGGGAAAATATCCTGTTGTATGAAATGACTGATGACTCTGATTGATAGCAGTTCAAGAAGTTTATTACAATGCATGCAAGGGAAGAGAAGCAGTTACATGAACACACCACAGCAGTAACACGAACACACTCTCTCTTAGCTTAAGACAAGGTAACCCAGTGCTTACCCATGTTCAGCATAGCAACATTGAGCAGAATAATACGTCAGCAATATCATGGAACAGTCTCGAAGTCCTCCCTATAAGGAGTTGTTTTCGCTCAAAACAGTTTGTCTCTCTCACACACATGCAGCAACCTTGAACACATTCTTTCCCTAATCTTTTAAGCGTAGCTGCATCAAAATCTAAACAAAGTCACTCTGTACTAGAACCTTTTGTGTGAAAAGCATAACAGTAAGAAAAACAAAACAGTATATGAAAAGCAAAGCAGGCTATGAAAGGCAAAACAGTCATCTTGCACTAGACTGTCCTGCCTTGGAAACATCATGCAATCTTCCTTAAAACTGCAAGTGCCGACCTGGGTATTGGGTATCTCTTCAGTCCTTCCTTTGGACCTTCGAATAGCTGAAAACAGAGATGGTCAATGGCATGAGGCAGATGTTCACAGCACTTGCCCCTATGTGTCTGTGTCAGTAAAAGCATTCTGCATGCATCTATGTTAGTAAATTTGCAATAATACTATTAGCATTTTAACAGTTTGCATAAAAAACCTTGAATATTCTCCATAGGTGTTGCACCACTCAGTGCTGGCACTTCATCTATGTATCTTTTATTTAACTAGAACAGTTTTGTACACATTCCACACTTTGTAATCTTCCATTGTTCCTACACTCTTTGTACAAGTCAAATTACTGGTATCTTTCCTTCCAGTGTTCTTAGTCTCTTCGTGCAGTGAGGCAGAAAAGCAAATTGGCTGTACAAGTCAAAGGGCTTGTGGCAGGCTGGCGAGTGGATAGAGGCCCAGAGACAGACTGCAGTTCAAAAAAATAACTATTTTATTATAAATAAACAAAAATAAAGTGCACAAGGGCAAAATAACAGATACTCAAACACAAATAAAGCAAAAACAAAACTCACAAAAATAAAGTTTCCAGGCTGGGCAATGACTTCACTGGATTTAGAAAATTCAAAAACCACAAAACAAACACCAACCTGCTTCCTCAGCTCCCTCTCCCCAAATGAGAAGCAGAGGCCTCCTTTTATATCAGGTGGCTGGGCGCTGATTGATCGTTAATCAACCTAATCAACTAATCAACCCCAGCCACCTGAACATAATAAAACCAGGCAGGTAGGGGAAGTTAACCCCATCCCTGCCAATTTAAAGGGCAGAGCTTTGCTCTGCCACAGGGCTATACCACCTTCTTTTTTCTCATTCTCCATCTTCTGTACCTCAAGGTAGAGGTTACTAGTACTTGCCGTGAAGTAACCTCTTCTTTTAAATTATTAATGCTGACTTTACGCCTTGAGTAATACGATGTTCACATCTTTGACGCCTCGTGACATGTTTCATATGGTAAAAAATAAAAAGAATCATTGATAGACTTTACCATTAATTGTATTGCATTAGCTGCATGGTGCATTCCATGGTATCTACTTGTTGGAATTCAGTGTTTATTCCATTCGTCGTAGATTGGGCTGCCCCAAACCACCCCACTAATTCAGACAGTATGTCACGTCAGTTAGGTGTTCTACTTATTGAAGTAATTGTACTTTGATGTACGTATTTTTCAAGGTTACATGGGTTTCATTTTTCACTTTTGCTCTATTTTAATACAATTTTAATTTGAGGGGCTATTCCCTTGTCATAACAAGCCATTGTGGGATTGGCTTTTCTTCGAGTTCTTCGCAGGGGCGTATTTTGGTCACTGCCCTGTGAACACAAAATAGGTTAGAGTACATCTTGGAGTTCCTATAATACAAACAAACTCAATTAGTATGTATTCCTGTGGAGCCATAACCACTGGCTCCATGTGTCATGTCGTCATGAGTGTCTCACTCCTGGCATAATACCCTCCTGGTGGTAGTCTAATTTGTAAGTCAGTCCATACCGTGGCTTTGTCTATTGCCAGGCTTACATAGTCATTGGCTCTATGTAAGTCATACTCTGGTTGGGGTCGTAGCATGTTCAGTTATTTTCACAAGTTCCAATATCAAAGATCATCTTTTGTCAGAGAAGTAGCGCCAACAACCTCTGCTTTGTTAGTTCTATATAGTTGGCTTCTGTCTTGTTGTCACAAAGACGGCCGAAGTGGGCGGCGTCAGAACCATTAAAAGGAATGAACACAAAGACAGATGATGTGAAATAATGATGGTGCTTGTTTGCGCCGGTTTAATGCAAAATAAAAGGGTTTAAACAAAAAGAAAACAGCACACAGCACTCTGCGCCAAAACAAAAAGACAAACTAAACGGACTATACAGACAAACATGGTGCACGGACAGACACACTAACAAACACGGTGAGCAGATAAATAAACAAGTATCGTGCTGGTCCCACCAGCACGCAAAAGCAATTGACATTTACGTTGAATTCTCGTCCTCTCTCTCCCGTTCTCCACTCACCGAACACCCAACCACGAGTAAGTAAAATGTGCATCAATATATACTGTTGTGCTGGGATTCAATTACTAATTTATTATTCACTTGAATCCCAGCACGTGAATTAATTATGTGCAACCTCGTGCTCACATAATAACTACTTTAAATGTACGTGAAGTGATGTACAATCCTGTGCCTAAATACAAATATACATTTTAAAGACTCGTGTTACACAGACCCATTTATATCCCGTGTACCAATGACTATACACCAACATTTAACAAACCACACGCAACAACAGATAATATACACAGGGGTGGGCACTTTGTCACACTTGTTTACCGATTGTCCTTGGATGTTTCCTTGAACGCACACACTGGTAGGGCCAGTGTGTCATGCAACAACTTCTACGCCTCTGCAAGAGAAGAACTACATAACAACAAGTCATCGGCATTTTTGTAACACAGTTCCATGTTGGTTGTTGTCTAGAGACCTTATTGCCTTTGCCAGACATTGATGGAATACTGTATCACTGGTGAGTTGTGATACCCTTGTGTACACCTTTCACCGTTAATGCGAACATCCGTTTGTCTTCCGGTCTAATAGTTAGACTACAAAAACCATTATTTTTATTAATCATTAAAAACAATGAGTACTGATGTTACTCTAATTCGCTAAAAACTTCAAATCGAATGTGTCTGTGAGGTCTTCTTGATTATTAAAAGTCATCTGGATAAATTGCAAGCCAAGTGCACAAACAATCCACTTATAGGAGTCCCAAACATCTCTATGTCCTCCTAAACGTCTCCCTTGAGATATATATATATATATATATATATATATATATATATATATATATATATATATATATATATATATATATATATATATATATATATATAAAGAGTATGTGCAAATTCTGACAATATCCTTGGCCTACCTACTGTGCTTTGCCCTCTTGCCCTCTTACTCCTCCTTTTCGGAGACCATGAGCAGCTGCGAGTTCAATGGACTGAAGTGATGAATTGAATACTGAGTGTTGGGCTGGAAGGCAGGTGGAGGAGGGGGGGAAGGCAGGACTCCCAGCGTTGCAGTGGGCTCAGCTGAGCTGGCTGAGGAAGCCGCTCCCATAAACTCTGTGAACCACCTGCACAGGGTCCGTGGCTGGGACACTGTGTAGATCGAGCAGAACGTCTCATCCCAAGGACTTGACACACAGGAGGTGTTTGTCCTGTGGGAGAAGCTTCCCTCCAAAGGACGTGCAAAGGTGGAACTTTGACATTGTGATGCACGAGCATCTGCACTAGGGGAGCACCAATGCATTGAGTTCTGGGGGCACAGAGGGGCTGAAACACAGAGGCACTCAGGCTCTGAGTCACCGAGGCACCGAGGGTACCGATGCAGGGTGCGATCGAGTGCCAAGTGCGTCGAAGTACAGAGACGTCGAGGCTCTGGGACCAAAAAGTGCTGAAGTACTGAGATACCGAGTCTGAGACGTTGAAGCACCGAAGGTATCGATGCAGGGAGTATCTGAGCACAGAAGCACTGAGACATCGAGGCTCATGAGCACCGAGGGTGCCAAAGGACCAAGGCTTCGAGGCTCTAAGGTGCCGATGCACTGAAGGCACTGATGCAGGGAGCATCTAAACACCAGGGGCGACGAGGCATCGAGGTTCTGTGGCACCGTAGGCAACGAGGCACCGAAGTGGCGAGGCACCAAGGGTCTGAAGCACTGAGGACCAGGGGCGTAAGCACCGAGGTTACTGGGCCAGGTGTCTAGTCTGGATTGCGTGCAATCACACAACCGATGCAGCACGCAGCTTGCAGCAGTGTGAAGCACTGCATACAGACAGTATAAGTCTGGACCACATGCAGTGACACAACCGGAGCAGCGCGTAGCTTACAGTGGCGTGGAGCACAGCCCACAGAAAGAGACAGAAACTATAAATGTGTGTGTGTGTGTGTGAATTGATTGTATAATAAGTAATACACTTTACTGTAGGCCCTTTAGTAACTTGTATATTTTGTGATCACTGTACTGCTATATCCATCACTCCACACTACACAGATGATGTTTTGGCTATGCATATTGATGAATAATAAGTGACTAATACATAATTTCTTCTAAAATTCTGCATTGCATCTTTGTACACATTTCCAACAGGTCTAACTTTCAGACTTCTTTCTAATTTTGAAACAGTACGTGTTTGTAACAGGGAGAGATCTGTGCTGACTCTGCTGGCGTGTTCAATGGCTGCAGGAAGAGGGCGGCAGTCGTCCAACAACCGCCTGTGAGTCATGGCAGTGACACGGAGGTGGGAAAGTGGGTATGTAGACTTTCCCCCTCTCTGAATGGCTGAGAGGCGCGTCTTGGGAGATTGTTAGCCCTATAAATTAACGCTCCATTGTTTCCTCAGCTCTGCCCACTTAAACGCAACGAGAGTGCAGGAGCACTGATCCAGGACCGGGAACCAGGCGAAACAAAGAGTTTCATAGCGAGACAGAGAGAGCGGGGAAACCTTGGGCAGACCCCGGCGTATTGTGACAGAACAGGCTAGTTAGCCTACAGAGTAGGAAAGTGATCCGGGTCGTGCGGGTAGCGACGACCGGGATAACGCTGCCGAGTGCAGCACCTTTTATTTGTAGTTTTATTACTGTTTTATTTTCCATTGTTCTTTTCGCCTTCTGTTTTCATTATTATTTCTTTGAGCACCTGCGAGTGCACTTGCTGTTTACGTACCAGCTGTGGTATTTCCGTGGTCCTGTCTATCATCGTTGATAGGCAGACCACGGTCAACAGTGCCCTCCTCCGGAAAAAGCAAGAACTGTTTGAAAATAAAACTGGGCACCGGTGTGGTGTTTTCAAGTACACCTGTCTGTCTGCTAGTCTGTGAATTACCCACACCCCTTCTCACGTGTTATATTGTCTTTTGTAAATATAGCTGAATTACGGACTGAGCATTCTGTAAATATTGTGAAACGAAACTGCTGTTGCACACTATTGTTAACCAGGGAGCTCAGTTGCATGGTTGGTATCAAGAGAGTAAGGAGGTGAAGTACAGTTGATAGCCATAGGATGCCTTATTAGTAAAGGTCATTCTCATGGTGCCCATTAAAAGAATGACACCCTAATGACCACTGTTTTGTTTACCACTGGAGATGTTGTATCTCCTTAAGGAAAATTGAGGTAATTACATATTTTGTCAAGAAACTGGTGCAGATGCACACGTGGCTGTGGTTTTAAATATGAAACTGTCATGTGGAAAACAACAAGGAATGGAAGCACAGCAGTGGACTTTGAGGTACTGGTTATGGGTTTTCTATTGAAATATGAAATGTGTTGAAAATGGATTTTCAGGAACCTTGACAATTCCAATGTATTTGGTGTTGAAATGAAAAACTAAATAGTAACTTTTTTGTTGACATTCTCTGCAGAAATTACTCACACTTTTTATTGTGCATAGTGAGGAATTGGAACTGCAACAATTGTGACTTTTTTATTCTGTGTGTCTTTATGAACTAAGCAATATTATATTTCATCCATAAGTACATAAACATGGTAAGATATGTAGCAATATAAAAATAAACTAGGTAAACATTTTGACTTAAAGCATTTTACTATAAAAGGCATCAGAAACAAAACCTGTTGATATCTGTCAAGGTTTTTGATGCCTTAAGAAATAAACCTTGATATGTTAGAGACTTCAGTTGCAGGACTTCTTTTTTATTTCCATAAATATTTTCACTCCAGCTATAGTCTACAACTGTAAGCTAGGCAGAGAGAGAGAGAGAGAGAGAGAGAGAGAGAGGGACCTTTTCCAAAATGAAAAGCTTCCTCCACATAGAGCATTTGACTTAATCCTGTAAACCAACACAGAAAAGACAGCTCTACTGGGGGCAGATAAAAGGGTGCAGCTATTAATTATGATTAGGAAAGTGCTTTTACCCTTTAGAATACAGCAATGCAAGTATATAGTGGCATTGCTCTGTTTATGTTTTGAGCATCTTGAATGCTAATCCTTTTGTGACATAACCAATAAAAAAGGTTTCAAAAATTAAAGGTGTTTTTTTAAATGTACTTTATAAGCCACAGCCTATCTAATATTAAACATATTTATTTTTCTCTAGGTAATACATATTGGAAATGAATTTCAGTCAAAGTGGGATCTCTGGAAGTACACAGTTCTGTTATGAATCTACACCTGGGTCATGTCCTAAAATCACCTTTCCAATCATTGCCCGTGTTCCACTATACTTGTTCCTGGGGGCAGTGATCACAGTCACACTTTGTGGAAACCTGTTGGTCATCATCTCTATAGCACATTTCAAGCAGCTTCACACACCCACACATTTTCTTCTCCTCTCTCTGGCAGCTGCTGACTTTCTCGTGGGAGGATTTGTAATGCCCCCCAGCATGATCCGATCAGTTGAAAATTGCTGGTACTTTGGGGACTTATTTTGCAAAGTCCATACCAGTACAGATATCACACTTTGCATAGCTTCCCTATGGCATATGTTCTTCGTTTCCATTGACCGCTACTATGCAGTGTGCCATCCTCTTAGATACAGAAACAAAATTACTATATTTGTTACAGTTAACATGATATTTATTAGCTGGACCTTAGCTGCAGTTAGTGGATTTGGATTAATATTTCTAGAATTAAACAAACAAGGTATGGAAGATTCATATGATAATCCTGACTGTATAGGAGGTTGCTTTTTAGCCCAAAGTGCAGCATCAGCCTTTATTACAACTTTATTATTTTTTTACATCCCAGGATTTCTTATGATATGTATCTATCTTAAAATATCTCTTGTGGCAAGAAGACAGGCCAGGTCAATTAGAGACACAGAACTCCAAAGGCAAACAGCTGAAGAAAAGAAAAATACAACATCGCTAAAAAGAGAAATGAAAGCTGCAAGGACCCTGGGGATAACAATGGGGGTCTTTCTAGTCTGTTGGTCACCATTATGTACATTCTTTAATGTGGATCCTATCATTAATGAGCCAGTTCCACCTATTTTAGTAGATGCTTTGGTCTGGTTCGCTTATTTAAACTCAGCGTTTAATCCTTTTATTTATGCTTTATTATATAAATGGTTCAGAAAAGCATTCAGAGTTATTATATTTGGCAAAATCTTTCAAAATAATTCTTCCAGTATACATTTATTAACTAACTAATGGAAGTATTATATATATATATATATATATATATATATATATATATATATATATATATATATATATAAGAATTGTTTAAATTACAAAATGAAACATTAACTTCCACTGCTTCAATTTGAGCATTTTATACACTAAGAAATCTACCTGGATTGCATCACACGCTTATTTGTAATGGTAATCCAAGTTGATTCCCCCTTTCTGTAAAATGGTCTAAAAAAGTATAAACTGATCACATTTTGTTTGTAAAGAATATTGAGTAATTTTTGCTAATAGACGTTAATAAAAAAAAAAAAAATTCAAAACCAGATTAAAAAAAGAAATGCTGTTACCTCTGTTAGCATAATCATCTTCTACTTATTATTCCAGTATAACCTTGAAGTTACTAACATTAGAAAAAAAAGTAGCTATTATGCATTTGTGTTTAATAAAGTACAACCACAAGCTGTATGTAAACCCCTTTTTTCTTAATGTTTAAAGCACATACTTCTGTTTTCATTGGCCTTTATCTATTACATAAGTTTTTCAAGTATTCAAGCAACAATAACCTAGAATATATTTTAATAGCACTTCCCATACCCAGCATTAGCAGATCTAGTTTGAAGCATACAGTTGAAACTCGGTTGTACTGCATTCTATTTGCTGTAGCTTTTATAGACATTTTACTTCACTGTTCTTGTATATACATATACATTAAAGAAAAATGTAAATATAAAGTATTAACGTCCTTAAAGCTGTGTTGGTTTTTGTAAAATATTTGTTCATGGTAATAGAGCTTGAAGATTTACATTGCTCTTTATTGCTTAATGAGCTCCATGGCTGTGCAGCTGTTCTGTGAGATGCCAAACCAGTTTGCTTTTGCTAAATCTGTGTATCTGTGTTTTGATAAATGTTGTAAACGAAACCTGATTTTGTACTGTAAAGGCTCAAACTAATAAAATGTATAGCTGTGTTGGACTGTTTTACCGCTATTGCAAATCTATTTTGAATGTAATCGTTTGCAGTAAACAGCCATAATCAGTATGAAAAACAGATAAAGTAAAATATAAGTGATTAAACAGGAGAGATGATGTTCAAAATATTTAGGGAAATGATCTCAAAGTACTTTATTCTAGTATATGCCAGGTCTAGTTTTAAAATAATCATGTTTTAATAAAGTGTTTGGTTTTAACAGCTGTCAGGTTTCAATTAACCCTTTGAGTAGTGAGTTTTAGAATGTTTTGATGGGCCCACTGGAGTGAGGTTTATTTGCTTTCTTTTTTTTCTGTTTTTTTTTCATAATTTTTCATATTTACACCCCTCACATAGACACCTTTGTTAGTAGGCCTTTTAGCAGTTTATTACACAAGGGAATATGTAATCAACTATTTCTTACAGTAAATAAACAAAACAAATAAATATTAATCATTATTTTGTCATAGCGAAGGGTTTCGACAAAAATAATTTCAAATACATCAACACTACAAGCAATCTAACAGCTTAAGTATTATTTTGCATCTCTAGTAGTATATGGTGTTCTTTAAGTTCTAGAATGTAAATTATTTACAATAAAATAATACTTACAGTGTTACACTCAATCTTAGAATTTTGTCATTAAGCAAAACACAATAACCATTTTGCAATTTGTAAACAAATTACAAAATGGTGATTGTACTTTGCACAATGTCAGGAATCTAAAATTGAATGTAGCAATAGTTTTCAATTAACACAAAACAAGCTTGTTCAAGTTTTGAAGTCTTCTGAAGACCTTTATTATACTCCTTTTACATTTCTACAGGAAAAACATTATTATCCTTATATTTTTAACATCTAAAAATTGGCCCCTTTTATAAATGCAAAATATGAGATATATGATAAATATATTGCTTTATGTATTTAAATAATATTTAAAATGCATGAAGCAGTATCATCATCTTTTATATCTCATATTTTCATAAAGGTATAAAAAGAGGCCAATCTTTAGATATTAGAATTACAAGGACCATATTTATTTTATTTATCTTTCCATATGGGGAACATTTAACAACATAAATGACAGTTTAAATATAACTTTACCCAAAAGTTTTAACAATTTAAACAATTAATAATAAATAATAAATGTAACACAGGCCCAGACCAAATCAAAGTTTTGACCAACCCGCTGATCGCAAATTGCAAGCCTCTACAAGTGATAGGTTCACTCTGGGGTAGGAGGAATATCCCTCTGACAAGCAAAAAAACGTCGCCATAAGTACCAGACTTGTAATTTGTATGAGGGTCAAAGTTTTGATATGGTTTTCTTATTGCTACTGCTGCTGCTCCTGATGTTTCCTCATTGCCTACAAGAGGTGCTGCTTCCTTCCGCCTGCCCGATCTCGTGCATTTCTTAGCCACAGCATGGCTACTGTCTCGATTTCTGAGCCCTGTGCTGTTTTTGTCGGGGGATTCCGGGGTACAGCATCTAAAATATCAATTTAACAACATTTTTAAATCCAGTCACCTTCCATAATGTAACTGTAATAACTTTATGTCCACAAGGTTTTGTTAGAGACGATAAATAAATATTTATTAAATTTAAAAAATCAGTCTTATCAAGTCTATCGAATTGGGATAGCATCTTGTCTCATACTCCCATTCATCTGTAAGATTAACTCACACATTTTGAAAAAATATGTAAAGATGTAAAATACACATGTCTCCAGATAACAACAATATCCATGGACTCTGTCAACTTCGACTTAAATTCAACAACATATCTAAAGTTACCATTCTGACCTAAAAATACAGTGTAATTCCCCCTACCAAACACCAACCCCACATCATCGCCTCTCTCTCTTGCCCCCACATGTACTTCTCTGTTTACTTCATAATATTCTTAACATATTATTTAACATATCATGCAGATTTACTGCTCATTTGAAATGCAATGAAAAAAGATCAAATGTTTTTAACTAATGTTAAGGTTCTATAGAGGTAACGTTAAACATATTTAAGAGCATCTCAACAATCGTCACTTTTCGAAGTTTGAGGTCATAAAATGATCTTTTGTTTTCAAATCCCTTCTAATTGAATTTGGTTGCTAATTCATTACCAAGTAAGGCAGCCATAATTCTGCGGACAGCGGTAAGAACATCCACCCCACCAATGGTTCCAAGGAAGGCAGTCAGACAAAATTAAAAA
Organism: Polyodon spathula; assembly: GCF_017654505.1. Taxonomy (NCBI): domain Eukaryota; kingdom Metazoa; phylum Chordata; class Actinopteri; order Acipenseriformes; family Polyodontidae; genus Polyodon; species Polyodon spathula. The sequence continues at coordinate 14,906,989 of NC_054539.1, read as the reverse complement.
GGAGAGTAGTTGGCTTGGGGTTAAGTTAAGAGCTAGAATGACCTGTTACTATCAGCATGCTTGCAAGACTGCAAGTGCTGTGATGTGTTAGTCCTTAGTCCTTATTATATATATATATATATATTGATATAATCCACCTCATACACTAAAGCAGAATTAAATATTGTTTTTGTATTGTTTTATATTTTGGGTATTATCTACATTTATTTCTAAATTTGTCCCTAACAGTGGTTTGTATAGTATATTTAACACTTTGCAAAGCTAAGTGTGAATGGCTTTAACCCTTTCATGCATAGAGGTCACTACAGTGGACAGCTATTGTTAAGTGATTATCTCCAAAAGAAACTCTGTTTTCCTCTTCATTGGACGTCTACCGAAATTAAAACACCTGCCATCTAATGGCATTTGATAGGTACTACAAAAAACATAAAGGTGCCAATACAATCGCAGAGGAAAGTTCAGCAGCAGCGAGCACCTCAGGGAGGCATCCTTTAGTAAAGCAGTTGATCCTGAAGAGTTCCAGTCTGTTGATGAGCAAATGACTTCCTTCATGGGCCACCTGTCCATCAAGTACTACATTCCCAAGAAACCCAAGCCCTGGGGTTTGAAGGTGTGGGTGAGAGCAGGGACATCCAGGTACATGTATAGATTTGAGGTGTATCAGGGAGCAAGTGGAGGCAGAGGTGAAGTTAGTACACTGGGCATGTGTGCTGATGTGGTTCTTCGCCTGTGTGATGACATACAAAACAAAAATCACAAGGTCCTTTTTGATAACTTTTTTTGTACCATCGCTCTCCTCCAGAGGTTACGTGACCAGGGCATCTATGCAAGAGGTACATGCAGAGCTAACAGGCTAATGGGAACAAAATCAAAGTGGAAGAGTAAGAAATAGCTGAAGGAAGAAGGAAGAGGTGCATCATCAGTTGTGACCAATGATGAGAACATCACCATTACACGGTGGCTAGACAGTTCAGTGATACAAGTTGTATCGTCCTGTGCAGGCAAACAGCCACAGGATTCTACCCAGAGGTGGACCAAGAAAGAAAAGGAAATGATCCACATCCCTAGACCATTTGATGTCAAGCTATATAACAAAAGCATGGGGGGAGTGGATCTCACGGATCAGTGTGTATCGATGTACCGACACAGACGCAAAAACAGGAGATGGTACATTCGAGTATTCTTTCACTTTCTTGATGTGACTTGTGTAAATGCATGGCTACTGTATCGAATGTCAGGATTCTGTGACAAGGATCTGTTGTATTTCAAAGCATTCATAGCTCAAGCGCTGATCAATGCCGGCTCTCTGGAGCAATGTCGAAGAGGAAGGCCAAGTGAGACACCCTCTCCTTTGAAGCGCAGGGCAGTGTCAAGGGCACCCCCTGAAGTAAGGTTCAGTGTGGGGAATCACTGGCCAAAGCTAACTGATGCAAAAAATGTTAACAGGTGCCATGATGCAGCTTGTACATGGAAAACTAAGTACATGTGCATGCAGTGCCTCGAGCCATTGTGTTCCGGGTGCTTTGCCAACTTCCACACCCAGCGCTAAAATCAGACAAATTCATTTCACTAAAGAGGGAAGGATGGTAACTTGATGCGTATAACACTGAAGAAAAAAGATATATTATTGTTTCAATAACGAAGACATTTTTATAACAAACATTTAGGACATTTTTGGTTCTGGGTGAATACACACGTATTTGGGCATAAAAAAAAAATTTCAACTTTGAGGACATTTTTTTTTCTGGAAAAAAAATAAATATGAGAAAACATTCAAATACATACCAGTTGGAATAGTACCAGCCATTTAGTTTTGCATTTTGTATTACTTTTTTTTTCCCAAATAAAAGAGAAAGACTTTAATTCATAATATGTTGTTCCAAGATAATAGAGACTTTGTTAAGTTACAGACGCATGTTGTCCACTCAAGTTTTTTTTTATGTTTTTATAGGCCCTGAAGGCTAATAAAAACCATTTGAAAAAAAATCTTGTTTAAGGTTAACATAATTCATGCATGAAAGGGTTAAATTTAACCGCTAAACAAGGTTTTGTTACCAATATATAATTTTGTTTTTAAACTTCCTCTATCAACTTCAGTGACAGGTTATTTAAGATTTGTTTTTATCTAAATCTAAATCTATACCCCCTGAATCATCCGAATCAGAATCTGAATCACTTTCAATATAAGGGAATTGACCATCACTATCAACTTGACCGACACTATCACTGAATACTGGAACATCTATTTAAAAGCTGTTCACATGTTCATTATATTCTGCTTCAAATTGGTTTTGTCCATGTACATATTTAATATCTTCTGTCTCTTGGTTTGCTATTAGAGCATTCTTTGGTTCTGACACTGTATTTACAAAAGCAATATCTGAGGAATCACACCCCACGCCTGCAGGTTCAGAAGTAGACAGCTCTTGAAGTATCCCTTCTGTATGCCTGCGTTTTGACCAGTAAGAAAGTGATGCAAACAAACGGCTAACCATTTCAGTATTTGTATATCCCAAATTATCTGGAAAACAAAACAAATCAGCAACTAATAGCAGATTCACGTGTAGGTGAATTTATTATACAGTACATGGGTCGGTACTCTTTAACAGACTATTTTTTTATTGAGTCTCCATAGTGATTTAGTTCTTGCCTTTGTGCTGTCATATTTCAATTTAATTTGTTTCCCATATAATCTGGGCTATACAAATACTAAAATCAAAACATAGCTAGCCATTTGTTTGGATCCCTTTCCTACTGGTCTAAGTTTAGGATGACCAACCCATGTACTGTATGGGGGCAATTCCATGATAAAGTGACACTGGTCTAAAAAAATAAAAATAAAAAACACATATCTTTCTCAAGTTGTATTATGATGTGTACACTGTATTGTTTTTGATCAGTTTGTCCCTTTTTCTTATCCCTTTTTCTTTTTCTTTATGCTGCTTGACCAGTTTAAGTAAGGTAAGCACATTGCTTTTATTAATTACTTTTGACATCCTGACCACTTTTTTACACTACTGAACTGCAGTCCACTGTGCTGTTTTTTCCAAAGACGGCTTCACACGTACCATTTAGGAGAACTTCAGCACTATATTTTCCATCATCCCCACCATAGATACTTGAGCAGGAGGACGATGGGGTAAATGAAGCTCTCAATTTCGCTCTGACTTAAACAATGAGTGCCAGTTTGGGTGGTAGAATGTTCAGTCTCTGAGGTAAACTGAAAAGGCCTTTTTATTCACATCGGGTAAGCACGTGGGTAAGTGTGATGTTTTTATTTTCACAAACTATTCAAAGTGTTCACAGATAAAACAGATTCACAAATTGTCTTATTTCATTTAAAGTTGATTTAAAAACGCCAGCTGCTGTATTGAATCATTTCGAGTCCTTTCAGTCACCCCGGGTAGCCTTTTACCTCAGAGACTGAACATTCTATCTGCGAAACTGGCGCGAAACTCATTGCTTAAGTCAGAGCGAACCTCAGAACCCATCATCCTGCTGCTCAAGTATCTATGGTAGGGATGATGGGGCATGTAATGTGTTTCGAGCAATTTTAATTCATGCCGGTAGCTGTTTACGTCCACAGTAGCGAATATCAAACGAATATCGAACATCAAGCTAACTTTACTTTGGTCATCCCCTCTTGTACTGAAAAAAGACTGTTAAATACGCTACACTGACACATTTGACAAAAAGGCACTTCAACAGCTGTCGTTATTTAACATGGCACACATAAATTACACTATCATAATTTACTGTTTTCAAGTGGAGACGAACTCATGTGTGTGCACCCGTTCATCCCTCCTCCATACTCAATTAAACCTCCTTCAAACATTTAAAATAACCAGTCATTCTGTCCTGTCAGTGCTGTGAATTACTCACATATATGTTAACATATATAGTTGTTATTTTTCTTTTGAAATATATATATATATATTTTGTATTCACTATATTAATTTACAGCTTAAAGAATACAGCAAAATACATTTAAATTTTAAACTTAATTAACTTGACAAGCTTAGGCTATTTAATAATGCTTGTGATCACAAGGGACGCAGTTTACACATGCAATTGCAATATTTGAGAGAGTCAGCGAACACCAAAGTTTTTTGATTTTTTTTTATGGGAAAAGTGGAGCTCAATGAATCAGTGAACGGCTAAGAAAAAGTCTTTAAAATAGAAATTATAAAACATATTTATATTTTATGTATCATTCTAATTTAGTCCTATTTGAAGTACATTTCTACTTTAATTTGGCCGTTATTTTTGTTTGTGCTTTTGGCATCAGAAAAAAAATCATACAAATAAAATGAACAAACAATTTTTTCTACCGTCTTGCTTCGGTTTTAGTGTGACTGGCCCAGCATTGGTTTTTTTTGCATGGGCTGAAAACGCAAACAAGCAGACAGCGAAATCCAATCCATTCCCTATCTAATGATAGCTTTATCAAGCTGTACTACAAATTATGGTGGACCAGCACGTCAAAGAAACTAAGTTCTTTTATCATGTTTCCCCAATCATGGGCCCAGAATGACACTTCAGTATGATTATTTTACACGATCACAAGCTGTTTGTTGTGCTGTTTAGAACTGTATAACCAAATATTGGGAGTTGTTTACAGACCACCTGGAGTTAAGTCATGGACCACAGACTGGGAACCACTGCCCTAGAACAGTTGCTATAAAAGGCGGAATAATCTGATTAACACATTTTTTTTTTTTTTCCCCGTTTATTTAATATATAATTTTTCACAACAGTTTGGGACTGGCAGGTTACTTGTTTAAGACAGAATACCAAACAGTAGGTTTCACTCTTAGAACTTAATTATATGTCTTTGGGTGCACAGAATTAAGACAGTATTTAGAAATCTCTTTGGAAACGCTCATATTCACTTTTTATTCGGCAGTCATTATATATACTACAAAATAGTCTGCACTGTAAATGTTTATCACGTTACCATTAACTTCTCACCTCCGCATAATTGTGTGCCATTTAAAATGTTTACAGTATCAAAAACATTAACCTCATGATAAAACAATAGGTTACGGATGTAACCCTGGCTCCCTGAATGAGAAGACGACCAACAACAATACTTTTGGGATATGCCTGCCACAGGTGAGGTATTTACTGAGCATTTCATGTCAGAGCTGCCGATAGGGCCCCTCCAGGGAGTGACGTCCTCTTTAGCATTGAACCTGCAAATACAAGTGATGCAACCTTGCAAGGTTTGCTGGTCGTCTTCTCTTTCAGGGGACCGAGGTTACATCCATAACCTATCGTTCCCTTTCAATCTGAAGACAACCAACAACAATACTTTTGGGAAAGTATATCAAAGCTGTCGTGCAGGAGTTTGAGCCGACAGCAGATGAAGGACATTTCGCTACTACCAAACTAATCTTTGTGGTGTGAGCATGCAAGCTCAAGGACCCTTGTGCTTAATGAAGGCATTGAAGGATCTACCACATTGGTTCGGTAGAACCTAGTGAATGTATGTGGAATAGCCCAGCAAGCCGTAGTACAGCTATCAGTCAATGAGGCATCTTTAAAGAGGGCCCTTGACGTCGCTACTCCTCTGGTAATGTGTAAGGCCACCCTCTGGCATTAGTATATGCAGTCCAAATTGTGTCCACAATCCAGTGGGACAGTGGCTGCTTCGAGAAGGATTGACCCAGAGTTCTTTCACCTTGACAGACAAAGAGCTGGTCTGACTGACGCATAGCTTTCGTCCAATCTACATAACATCTCAATGCCCGAACCGAGCAGAAGAAATTTAATCTCCGATCCTCCTCCGAAGAAAAATGTGGGGGATGGAAAGCCTCTAGTTGCACTGATTGATTCAGGTGCAAAGCCGTAACCACCTTAGGGAGGAAAGCGGGGTTCATGCGTAATGACACCCTGTTTCCATCATCCCAAACATGCATACAGGAGCTGTGCTCTGACAGAGCCTGCAGCTCACTAATTCGCTTAGTGGAGGTGATGGCTAACAACATATTGAGATATTTCAACTCTATAGAATGTATAGGCTCAAACGTGGCCTTAGTGAGTGCCTCCAATACCACATCTAGACTCCACTCGGGGAGGACGTCCTTCCTAGGAGGATATAGCCGCCAAGCACCCTTTAGAAAATGGCTTGCTAGAATATGAGCACCCAGGGGAACTGTCAATAGGGATACGTCTGTTGTCACCACCTGACGGCTGTGGATCACTCCCAGCCTTACGCCTTTGCGTAGGTGAGAAGCTTGTCTCCACCTGCATTGGGCTTCCCAGCATATGTGACACACGGTCAGCCAACGCGCTCTGTCACGTTTGGGGTGTAGCCGGAAGGCACTGAGCAACACTTGGATCGGGTGCATGTAGAGTAACCCCAGCTGGATGGCTGATGAAGCTGCAGCCATCAGACCTAATAGTTTGTGAAACAACACCCTAAACCCCAGTGTCGCCAGATGCCCTGTCACAATTGTCGTGTGGGCCTCTGCTCCTTCCTGCAACTGGGAGCAGATCAACCAGTTGTCCAGGTAGTTCAACACCCTGATCCCCTGCAGCCGGAAGGGGGCTAGAATGGCATCCACGCACTTTGAGAACGTGTGGGGGGTTAAGGAGAGGCAGAATGGCAGCACGAAAAACTCAAAGATGTTTCCCTGAAAGGAGAAGTGGAGGTATTTCCTGTGCACGTGGTGTGAAATTACATGTCCTTCAAGTCCACAGTGGTAAACCAGTTGCCTGGTCAGACTGACCAGAGGATGTGACGATTTGTGACCACCTGTAACATCCTCTCCCTCAAGAACCTGTTGAGGTGTTTCAGGTCTAGGATGGGTCGTAGACCCTCATCCATTTTTGGCACAGAAAGTAAAACCCCTCTTCTTGAGAGGTGCATTCTACGAGGCGGATGGCTTGCTTGAGAAGTAATGTTTTTACTTCTTGCTTGAAGGACAAGACCTGTACAGGGTCGCTCAAGGATGTAACCGTGATCCCTCGAAAGGGAGGAGGTTCCTTGCGGAACTGTAGCGCATATCTTGTTTGTACGGTGGCGAGCACCCAAGAATCTGGGGTGCAATTGCGCCAGTATTGTAGCTGGTGTTGTGAGATGGGGTGGGTCAGAGACCTCATGCCTTCAGGGGCCCTGCTGGGTCTGCTGAAGCTGGGGTGGAGCCTGTCTTGGAGGCTGTTTAGGGCGGTTCCTTGGGAACTATCTCCCGGAGCTCTTCCATTGTTTTTGCGGGCGGCCCCAAGTATTAGTTGTTGCGGAAGCCTGTAGGCAGTGACTCAGGTTTCTATGCAGCGCAGTGGGGATCAGAACTATCTGGGCAAGCACTTTGTCCTATCCCATACCGGAGCATGGGAAGGGAACATCACAGCCACCTGTCAAGACGCCTCCCGCTCTCGGTGGGAGCGTTGCAGTGTCTCCTCCACCACTGGCTCGAAAATATGGCCAGGGGAGGTAGGTGCATCTAATATGTCCGCATCCAGGTCCCTGGCCTGTGACAGCCAAAGCTGTCTGCGCACCACTATAAGACCTACCAGGCTTCTGCCCAGGGCCTGCCCATGGCTGAAAACAGAAACGGTCCATGGCATGAAGCAGAGGTTACCAGCACTTGCCCCTATGTGCTTCTGTCAGTAAAAGCACTCTGCATGCATCTATCTATATCTATGTATCTTTTATTTAACCAGAACAGTTTTGCACACATTCCACACTTTGTAATCTGCCATTGTTCCTGCACTCTTGGTACAAGTCAAATACAAGTCAATTGCTGGTCTCTTGCCTTCCTGTGTTCTTAGTCTCTTTGTGCAGTGAGCCAGAAAAGCAAATTGGCTGTAAAAGTCAAAGGGTCATACCACCTTCTTTTTTCTCATTCTCCGTCTTCTGTACATCAAGGCAAAGGTTACAAGTACTTGCCTTGAAGTATCTTCTTCTTTTAAATCATTAATGCCGACTTTACACCTTGAGTAATACGGCGTTCACGTCGATGGCGCGTCGTGACACGTTTCATATGGCAAAACATAAAAAGAATCATTATCAACTCCAAACCAAAACCCCACTCTCGACACGAGCTCCAGGTTTTAACAATCTTTGCAATGTCCTGAGCCATACGTGCATGTACTTCTGCTGGACTTCTTGTGGTCTATTGTTGCCAGCCATAATGGATGTATTATTCTGGATCCCAGTGTGACTGTGTGGTTCACTGTGGCAGGCTGGCGAGTAGATAGAGGCCCAGAGACAGACTGCAGTTCAAAAACATATACTTTTATTATAAATAAACACAAAAATAAAAGGGCACAAGGGCCAAAACAAAGGGATTGAAACACAAATAAAGCAAGACCAAAAGCAAAACTTACAAAATAAAGATTTCCAGCCTGGGCAATGCCTTCACTGGATGTAGAATTCACAAAACCAAAAAACACCAACCTGCTTCCTCAGCTCCCTCCTCCCAAATGAGAAGTAGAGGCCTCCTTTTATGTCAGATGGCTGGGCGCTGATTGATCGTTAATTAAACTAATCATAATCAACTAATCAACCCCAGCCACCTGAACATAATAAACCCAGGCAGGTAGGGGAAATTAACCCCATTCCTGCCAATTTCTAAATGGCAGAGCTTTGCTCTAGCACATTCACATATATACAATAAGAGGTATTTGTTTCACATGTTCTTGCTCCTATAGATGTGTGTGTGCAGTCAGAGGTGATGCACCAATGTGTCATTTGTTCAAAGCCTTTATGTGGTTAAGTGAAAACAGCAGCAAGGAGAAAGAGGGCTATAGTCAGTACGTAAGTATATATACATTACAATGTCATTATATTGTGTACAAAAATCAGGACTGTACAAACTACCATTTACTACCCACCGCACATTTTACAAAGTATATACATGGTTACCTTCCTGTTGTCCAAAAGGTTGAACCGCTTTTAGCGCAGCAGGTACCCTAGAGGTTCCTGAGGGTATTCAAATTTGATAGGTGATATTAGTGGTATGATACAGGCCTCGATATGGGCGGGTGAGGATGGCGTCCCACACATGAGCAGCCCATTCGATACCTAAACCACCTGCCTTAACACGTTCAAGGGATTTTCTATGCAACGCTGATAAACGTCCAAAGAGAAGATTATTTATGTTTCGGTCAAAGTGGATCCCCATGGCCATTCCCATACGGTAACACTATTCTTCATGTTGTGTTACATTAATATTATCCCTAATAGCCTGTAAGCAGGTTTTGATAGACTTTACCATTAATTGTATTGCATTAACTGCATGGTGCATTCCATGTTATCTACTTGTTGGAATTCAGTGTTTATTCCATTCGTGGTAGATTGGGCTGCCCCAAACCACCCCACTAATTCAGACAGTATGTCACATCGGTTACGTGTTCTACTTATTGAAGTAATTGTACTTTGTTGTACGTACTTTTCAAGATTGCATGGGTTTCGTTTTTCTCTTTCACTCTATTTTAATACAATTTTAATTTGAGGGGGTTTTCCCTTGTCATAAAAAGCCATTGTGGGATTGGCTTTTCTTCGAGTTCTTCGCAGGGCCCTATTTTGGTCATTGCCCATTGAACACCAAATAGGTTAGAGTACATCTTGGAGTTCCTGTAATACAAACAAACTCAATTAGTATGTATTCCTGTGGAGCCATAACCACTGGCTCCATGTGTCATGTCGTCAAGAGTGTCTCACTCCTGGCATAATACCCTCCTGGTGGTAGTCTAATTTGTAAGTCAGTCCATACCGTGGCTTTGTCTATTGCCAGGCTTACATAGTCATCGGCTCTATGTAAGTCATACTCTGGTTGGGGTCGTAGCATGTTCAGTTATTTTCACAAGTTCCAATATCAAAGATCCTCTTTTGTCAGAGGAGCAGCGCCAACAACCTCTGCTTTGTTAGTTCTATATAGTTTGGCTTCTGTCTTGTTGTCACAAAGACGGCCGAAGTGGGCGGCGTCAGAACCAGGAAAAGGAATGAACACAAAGACAGATGATGTGAAATGATGATGGTGCTTGCTTGCGCCGGTTTATTGCAAAATAAAAGGGTTTAAACAAACAGAAAACAGGACACGGCACTCTACGCCAAAACAAAAAGTCAAACAAAACGGACTATACAGACAAACACGATGCACAGACAGACACACTAACTAACACGGTGAGCAGATACATAAACATGTATCGTGCTGGTCCCACCAGCACGCAATAGCAATTGATATTTACTTCGAATTCTCCTCCGCTCTCTCTCTCTCCCATTCTCCACTCACCGAACACCCAACCGCGAGTGAGTAAAACGTGCAACTATATATACTGTTGTGCTAGGATTAAATTACTAATTCATTATTCACTTGAATCCCAGCACGTGAATTAATTATGTGCAACCTCATGCTCACAGATTAACTACTTTAAATGTACGTGAAGTGATGTACAATCCCGTGCCTAAATACAAATATACATTTTAAACACTCGTGTTACACAGACCCGTTTATATCCCGTGTACCAATGACTATACACAAACATTTAACAAACCACACGCAACATAACAAATAATATACACAGGGGTAGGCACTTTGTCACACTTGTGTACCCATTGTACTTTATTGATTCCTTGAATGCACACACTGGTAGGGCCAGTGTGTCATGCAAAAACTTCTGGGCCTCTGCAAGAGAAGAACTACATAACAACAAGTCATCGACATTTTTGAATCACAGTTCCATGTTGGTTGTTGTCTAGGGACCATATTGCCTTTGCCAGACATTGATGGAATACTGTATCACTGGTGAGTTGTGATACCCTTGTGTACACCTTTCACCGTTAATGCGAAATTCCGTTGGTCTTCCGGTCTAATAGTTAGACTCCAAAAACCATTACTGATATCAATGACTGAAAACCAGGAGTACTGATGTTACTCTAATTTGCTAAAAACTTCAAATCGAATGAGTCAGTGATGTCTTCTTGATTATTAAAACTCATCTGGATACATTGCAAGCCCAGTGCACAAACAATCTACTTATAGGAGTCCCAAACATCTCTATGTCCTCCTGAACGTCTCCTTTGAGATTATATATATATATATATATATATATATATATATATATATATATATATATATATATATATATATATATATATATAAATAAAAATAAAGAGTATGTGCAGATTTTGATAATATCCTTGGCCTAGCTACTGTGCTTTGCCCTCTTACCCTCTTACCGCTCCTCGAAGGAGACCATGAGCAGCTGCGAGCTCGTGGAATGAAGTGATGAAGTGAATACTCAGTGTAGATCGAGCAGAACGTCTCATCCCAAGGACTTGACACACAGGAGGTGTTTGTCCTGTGGGAGAAGCTTCCCTCCAAAGGACGTGCAAAGGTGGAACTTTGACATTGTGATGCACGAGCATCTGCACTAGGGGAGCACCAATGCATTGAGTTCTGGGGGCACAGAGGGGCTGAAACACAGCCGCACTCAGGCTCTGGGTCACCGAGGCACCGAGGGTACCAATGCAGGTTGCGATCGAGTGCCAAGTGCGTCGAAGTACGGAGACGTCGAGTGCTGAAATACTGAGATACCGAGTCTGAGACGTTGAAGCACCGAAGGTATCGATGCAGGGAGTATCTGAGCACAGAAGCACTGAGACATCGAAGCTCATGAGCACCGAGGGTGCCAAAGGACCAAGGCGTCGAGGCTCTAAGGTGCCGATGCACTGAAGGCACTGATGCAGCGAGCATCTAAACATCAAGAGCGACGAGGCATCACGGTTCTGTGACACCGTGGGCAACGAGGCACCGAAGTTGAATTTCAGTCAAAGTGGGATCTCTGGAAGCACACAGTTCTGTTATGAATCTACACCTGGGTCATGTCTTAAAATCACCTTTCCAATCATTGCCCGTGTTCCACTATACTTGTTCCTGGGAGCAGTGATCACAGTCACACTTTGTGGAATCCTGTTGGTTATCTTCTTTATAGCACATTTCAAGCAACTTCACACACCCACACATTTTCTTCTCCTCTCTCTGGCAGCTGCTGACTTTCTCCTGGGACTATTTGGTTCTGTGGCACCGTGGGCAACGAGGCACCGAAGTGGCGAGGCACCAAGGGTCTGAAGCACCGAGGACCAGGGGCATAAGCACCGAGGTTACTGGGCAAGGTGTCTAGTCTGGACAACGTGCAATCACACAACCGATGCAGCACGCAGCTTGCAGCAGTGTGAAGCACTGCATACAGACAGTATAAGTCTGGACCACATGCAGTGACACAACTGGAGCAGCGTGTAGCTTACAGTGGCGTGGAGCACAGCCTACAGAAAGAGACAGAAACTATAAATGTGTATGTGTGTGTGAATTGACTTTATAATAAGCAATATGCTTTACTCTAGGCCCTTTAGTAACTTGTATATTTTGTGATCACTGTACTGCTATATCCATCACCCCACACTACACAGATGATGTTTTGACCATGCATATTGATGAATAATAAGTGACTAATGCATAAATTCTGCATCATTGGACACATTTCCAACAGGTCTAACTTTCAGACTTATTTCTAATTTTGAAACAGTACGTGTTATATTGTCTTTTGTAAATATAGCTGAATTACGGACAGAGCATTCTGTACATATTGTGAAACGAAACTGCTGTTGCACACTATTATTAACCAGGAAGCTCAGTTGCATGGTTGGTATCAAGAGAGTAAGGAGGTGTAGTACTGTTGATAGCCATAGGATGCCTTATTAGTAAAGGTCACTCTCATGGTGCCCATTAAAAGAATGACACCCTAATGACCACTGTTTTGTTTACCACTGGAGATGTTGTATCTCCTTAAGGAAAATTGAGGTAATTACATATTTTGTCAAGAAACTGGTGCAGATGCACACGTGGCTGTGGTTTTAAATATGAAACTGTCATGTGGAAAACAACAAGGAATGGAAGCACAGCAGTGGACTTTGAGGTACTGGTTATGGGTTTTCTATTGAAATATGAAATGTGTTGAAAATGGATTTTCAGGAACCTTGACAATTCCAATGTATTTGGTGTTGAAATGAAAAACTAAATAGTAACTTTTTTGTTGACATTCTCTGCAGAAATTACTCACACTTTTTATTGTGCATAGTGAGGAATTGGAACTGCAACAATTGTGACTTTTTTATTCTGTGTGTCTTTATGAACTAAGCAATATTATATTTCATCCATAAGTACATAAACATGATAAGATATGTAGGAATATAAAAATAAACTAGGTAAACATTTGGACTTAAAGCATTTTACTATGAAAGGCATCAGAAACAAAACCTGTTGATATCTGTCAAGGTTTTTGATGACTTAAGTCTTGAATAAAACTTGATATGTTAGAGACTTCAGTTGCAGGACTTCTTTTTTATTTCCATAAATATTTTCACTCCAGCTATAGTCTACAACTGTAACTAGAGAGAGTAAGAGAGAGAGGGATTTTCCAAAATGAAAAGCTTCCTCCACATAGAGCATTTGACTTAATCCTGTAAACCAACACAGAAAAGACAGCTCTACTGGGGGCAGATAAAAGGGTGCTGCTATTAATTATGAGTAGGAAAGTGCTTTTACCCTTTAGAATACAGCAATGCAAGTATATAGTGGCATTGCTCTGTTTATGTTTTGAGCATCTTGAATGCTAATCCTTTTGTGACATAACCAATAAAAAAGGTTTCAAAAATTAAAGGTGTTTTTTTAAATGTACTTTATAAGCCACAGCCTATCTAATATTAAATATATTTATTTTTCTCTAGGTAATACATATTGGAAATGAATTTCAGTCAAAGTGGGATCTCTGGAAGCATACAGTTCTGTTATGAATCTACACCTGGGTCATGTCCTAAAATCACCTTTCCAATCATTACCCGTGTTCCACTATACTTGTTCCTGGGGGCAGTGATCACAGTCACAATTTGTGGAAACCTGTTGGTCATCATCTCTATAGCACATTTCAAGCAGCTTCACACACCCACACATTTTCTTCTCCTCTCTCTGGCAGCTGCTGACTTTCTCCTGGGACTATTTGTACTGCCCCCCAGCACGATCCGATCAGTTGAAAATTGCTGGTACTTTGGGGACTTATTTTGCAAAGTCCATGCCAGTACAGACTTCACACTTTGCACAGCTTCCCTATGGCATATGTTCTTCATTTCTATTGACCGCTACTATGCAGTGTGCCATCCTCTTAGATACAGAAACAAAATTACTGTATTTGTTACAGTTAACATGATATTCATTAGCTGGACCTTAGCTGCAGTTACTGGATTTGGATTAATATTTCTAGAATTAAACAAACAAGGTATGGAAGATTCATATGATAATACTGACTGTATAGGAGGTTGCTTTTTAGCTCTAAGTGCAGCGTCAGTCATTATTACATCTATATTATGTTTTTACATCCCAGGATTTGTTATGATATGTATCTATCTTAAAATATTTCTTGTGGCAAGAAGACAGGCCAGGTCAATTAGAGACACAGAACTCCAAAGGCAAACAGCTGAAGAAAAGAAAAATACAACATCACTAAAGAGAGAAATGAAAGCTGCAAGGACCCTGGGGATAACAATGGGGGTCTTTCTAGTCTGTTGGTCACCATTTTTTATATACTTTAATGTGGATCATGCAATTCAAGGCTCACTTCCACCTATTTTAGTAGATGCTTTGTTCTGGTTCGCTTATTTAAACTCAGCATTTAATCCTTTTATTTATGCTTTATTTTATAAATGGTTCAGAAAAGCATTCAGAGTTATTATATTTTGCAAAATCTTTCAAAGAAATTCTTCCACAATACAATTATTATCTAACTAATGTAAGTATATATAATTAAGTATATATCTTATATATATATATATATATATATATATATATATATATATATATATATATATATATATATATATATATAATATAATTGTTATTTTAAAAATGGTACATGTTTTGTTGACACACCCTGTCCTTTTTGGAACAGTTTAAATTACAAAATGAAACATTAACTGCCACTGTTTCACTTTGAGCATTTTATACACTAAGAAATCTACCTGGATTGCATCAAACGCTTATTTGTAATGGTAATCCAAGTTGATTCCCCCTTTCTGTAAAATGGTCTAAAAAAGTATAAACTGATCACATTTTGTTTGTAAAGAATATTGAGTAATTTTTGCTAATAGACGTTTATAAAAAATAAAATTAATTCAAAACCAGATTAAAAAAAGAAATGCTGTTACCTCTGTTAGCATAATCATCTTCTACTTATTATTCCAGTATAACTTTGAAGTTACTAACATTAGAAAGTAGCTATTATGCATTTGCGTTTAATAAAGTAATGCTTTAACAACCACAAGCTGTATGTAAACTCATTTTTTATTAATGTTAAAAGCACATATTTCTGTTTTCATTGGCCTTTATCTATTACATATGTTTTTAAAGTAATCGTGCGGCAATAACCTAGAATATATTTTAATAGCACTTCCCATACCCAACATTAGCAGTTCTAGTTTGAAGCATACAGTTGAAACTGCGTTAGACATTTTACTTCACTGTTATTTTATATACGTATACATTAAAGAGAAATGTAAATATAAATTATTAACTTCCTTAAATCTGTCTTGGTTTTTGTAAAATATTTGTTCATGGCAATAGAGCTTGAAGATTTACATTGCTCTTTATTGGTTAATGAGCTCCATGGCTGTGCAGCTGTTCTGTGAGATGCCAAACCAGTTTGCTTTTGCTAAATCTGTGTATCTGTGTTTTGATAAATGTTGTAAACGAAACCTGATTTTGTACTGTAAAGACTCAAACTATTAAAATGTATAGCTGTGTTGGGTCGTTTTACCACTATTGCAAATCTATTTTGAAAATAATCGTGTGTAAACAGCCATAATCAGCATGAAAAACAGATAAAGTAAAATATAAGTGATTAAACAGGGAGATGATGTTCAAAATATTTAGGGAAATGCTCTCAAAGTACTTTATTCTAGTATATGCCAGGTCTAGTTTTAAAATAATCATGTTTTAATAAAGTGTTTGATTTTAACAGCTGTCAGGTTTCAATTAACCCTTTCACTAGTGAGTTTTAGAATGTTTTGATGGGCCCACTGGAGTGAGGTTTTTTTGTTTGTTTGTTTTTTTCATAATTTTTCATAT
>NC_054539.1:14874574-14890365 GCF_017654505.1 Polyodon spathula | reverse complement strand
CCGCACTGTGTTTCCTTTACTGGGTCCAGTGTTGTTCAGATCACACTGTGCTTTGCTGTTCCCACAACACACTACTGTGATGTTTAAGAGAAAAAAAAAAAATTCTCCTGGCGAACTTTCCCGAGTAAAAGTTGAAAAAAGTAATCTCCCAGTTTATTTACGTTATGACTTGTGAAAAAAAAAGGATCAAAGCTATTGAGAATGTGTAGAAAGCAGGATTGCTGTGATACGGACGGCTGGGATACAGTTCAGGTAAAGTAAAACAGCAGGTGTTCTGGAACCCTAACCTCTTCCTGTTGTGCTTTTAAACTTGCTTATCACTAGGATGTGATCAAAATTAAGCAAAGTGAATCTAAACATCAGAACATGGGTCTGCTTAATATGTACAGCTGGTCCTGTCTCTCTTCTATCAGTTAATATGTACAGCTGGTCCTGTCTCTCTTCTATCAGTTAATATTTACAGCTGGTCCTGTCTCTCTTCTATCAGTTAATATGTACAGCTGGTCCTGTCTCTCTTCTATCAGTTAATATGTACAGCTGGTCCTGTCTCTCTTCTATCAGTTAATATGTACAGCTGGTCCTGTCTCTCTTCTATCAGTTAATATGTACAGCTGGTCCTGTCTCTCTTCTATCAGTTAATATGGACAGTTGGGTGGACCAAACATCATTGTGAATAATATTTTAATTTAAAAAAGTTACACAATATGTAGTATAATGTCGTTATCCATGTTTTAGAATGTCAGTTGCATGGCACTAAAATAAGATCTCCTTGACTTTTCTGAAACGTGCCATTTCCAGTAGCTGAGAGCGTTTTATAGTAAGGATGGATTGATTTTCGAGCACTGGCTAGCATGCCTTTAAATGAACGCAGAAAGAGGTGTTGAAACTCTGAGTGACAGTCCGAGGTAGGTGTCACGCGGCAGCCCTGCCATGGCTTGTGATGGTGAAAATACACTGAAGACATGAGGCTTCTGTACAGCTGCTGTGTATAGTATCTGAATTGCACCAGTCTGATCCCATGCACTGTGTCATATATCTCCTGACACTTTGTCACACCCTGAATTAGAGATGCAAATTAGGTTGATTAAGCGTTGTGACATCCCTCCGGCACAGAGATGTGGGAGCAGCACAATTGCAAGCAGTCTACAAGCAGTGGGAAAAGATCTGTTGAAAAGAGGCATGGTAGAACCATGCTCGCATATAAATCTGGTACTGTAAAAAGTGACTGATTCGTTCCAGCAAGCCTAATTATGAATTAGGTGTGTTTGATTATATTGATGTGGTATGTTTTGCTGCTGTAGCGCTGTTTTGCAAACAGTGATGTTTTCAGCGTTACATATTCGAGGGCACAATTGGCAGAGCGCCACCTGAGTAGAGAGGGCTTAGATAGGCAAGGGAATCCACTCTAGGCAAGGGAATCCACTCTCCTCTCATTCAGCTATTAAAAGTAGGTTGCTGGTTCCTGGTTCCAGCTAAACATATGGCTAATCTTGTTTAAACAGGAAGCTAATGTCTGATGATATCCTGTTAGGAATGTCTGGCTACTGTTTGTGATGCAGATCTGTGTTTGATATGCAAACTGCTGTAGGAATAAGAGCTGATAGTTTGAGCTGAGAATGGAGTGTTTAGGCTAGTGCTTATTAAGGTGCTGAATGACACAGTGAATAGAGAGGTGTCTGGCTGTTTGTGCTCACAGTGAATAGAGAGGCGTCTGGCTGTGTGTGCTCACAGTGGATAGAGAGGCGTCTGGCTGTGTGTGCTCACAGTGGATAGAGAGGCGTCTGGCTGTGTGTGCTCACAGTGGATAGAGAGGCGTCTGGCTGTGTGTGCTCACAGTGGATAGAGAGGCGTCTGGCTGTGTGTGCTCACAGTGGATAGAGAGGCGTCTGGCTGTGTGTGCTCACAGTGGATAGAGAGGCGTCTGGCTGTGTGTGCTCACAGTGGATAGAGAGGCGTCTGGCTGTGTGTGCTCACAGTGGATAGAGAGGTGTCTGGCTGTGTGTGCTCACAGTGGATAGAGAGGTGTCTGGCTGTGTGTGCTCACAGTGGATAGAGAGGTGTCTGGCTGTGTGTGCTCACAGTGGATAGAGAGGCGTCTGGCTGTGTGTGCTCACAGTGGATAGAGAGGCGTCTGGCTGTGTGTGCTCACAGTGGATAGAGAGGTGTGTGGCTGTATGTGTGCACAGTGGATAGAGAGATATCAGGCTGTATGTGTGCACGGTGGCTAGAGAGCTATCAGGCTGTATGTGTGCACAGTGGCTAGGGAGGTGTGTGGCTGTATGTGTGCACAGTGGACAGAAAAGTTGTGGTGATCTTCTGTTAACGTTACTGATAGCTCTGTCTGTATTAGCAGGTAATTTAAGCTACCGGCCTGCTGTTGTTCTTGCAGTTTCCTAGAGGTAATCCATTCGTTTGATTGATTGTCCATTTAATAGAAAGGAGGAGAGAGAGTTGTAATGTAGAGACTTGTCACCGGAAACATGCATGTGCTTGAGCATCGCTCAAGAAGACAAGCTGTTACTGCTATGAGCAGATAGCATTCCTGAAGACTGGCTTGTGGATTATCTCCCATTCTCTTTGTTGTAAAACTGACCACAACATGAATTAACAAAACACACTGGTTATCAAGAACGGTTTCATGAAAACCAATTTATATTCCTAAAAACTCCAAACATTCCTTATATGACTTGTGAACTGAGGGAAGTCATCCTGCAGCAAACTCCCAATCCCCAGATGAGCCTTATGCAATGCTATAGTTAGACCCCAGTGCCACCTGGAATACTGATGCAGTTCTGGTCACCTCGCTACAAAAAAAACATCATTGCACCGGAGAAGGGAGAGAGAAGGACAGCGAGGCTGATCCCAGGACTGAATGACACGAGCTGCAAGAACAGGATCAAATAAATCTCTACAGACGAGAATAAAGAAAGGGACTTGATTGAAGTCTTTCAAATCAGAAATGGACTAGAGTGTTAACCAGAGACATGACTTCAGATTTAGCACAGAGAAGAACAGGAGGGCATAATGGAAGCGGAGTAAAAGAGAGCTTGGAACAGAAGGCAGGAAGTGCTGTTTTACACACAGAGTTATAAATGCATGGAATAGCCGACCAGGTAAAGTAGCGGGATCTAAAACACTTGACAACATTTAACAAAAAAAAAAAGACTAGATTCTGAGCGTTTAAATGAGTTCCCCCCAGTAGGGGAGAATGTGTGCTAACAAGGGATGAGCCTTGATGGGCTTTTCGATTCTCAAACCTTTTCTTTTGTTCTAACATTTGCTTATTCAAATCTTTTGCATATATTTAAAGAGAAGACCCACGTCCGTCCGCCAAGCTGTTTAGTGTGTACGGGGTCTGAGTGAGGGGAAAGCAGGGAGTGAAATCCCCACCCCTAGTCTTGCTGTATTGCTTCCACATTGTCAGCCCTGTAAATTCCTGATTGGAGGCCCTGTATTAATTGTTGTTTTGCATGCAGCAAGGAAACTTTCACAAAAGCATCTCTTGTGTTTGCAATGAGTGCCATAACCACTGTGGTTGAAATTACAGTTTGTAGTGAGAACCAGATATGCAAATCCTTTTAAATGAAAGGCAGATGCTCTGTTCTGTTGATGTTTTTTTCAGTACACAAAAAACAAATTTCTGCGTTCAGTATAGCCTCACACGAGCCCTGCACCCTGTCCTGGGTTTCAGAACTATCTGCAGTTAAATATATAATTTAAAGGATCAGGAGTTTGATGCTAAGTACAGTGCTCCTCCTGTTAGTAGCCCTACAGATGCATAGTGCTGTGCTGAGAAGTGCAGTCATATTTACAGGGCTCTGCTTTGAATAATATTCCTAAACAGTGAAACCCAGGCCAGGATGATTGGCTGGTTTAAGCCCTGTAAGTAACCAGACTGTGTTTCAGGAGGGCTCTGATTTTTGCTCTTGTAGTCGTGCCATGCTTTGTTTATCCAGGTGAGCCACCTTCCCTTTGAGAAGTGAGGAGAATGGTGCACTTCAGTTTCAGCCGCACGTCTGGGAGTGTGCGTTGCTGTATATCTGAATACTTTGTGGAATTGTTAAGAATATTTCTGTTTTAAAGTGATTCCAGCTAATATAGTAACTCTATATGCTTTTTACACTGTGACCATGCTTTCAGATAGTCTCGCACTTCCTGGGTCACCTGGGCAGTGACATTGTCCCTCCCCTTCAGGGCTTTCTTTCTTGTCAGTAACCAACCAGCTGCTTCACCAAGTGAGTGGCAGGCTTTCAGCCAGTAATGTGACCCAGAAGACGCTGCTAGGCTGCGATGGCCTAGGAAGAGCTGCAGATGTTTTAAAATGCAAAGAAACAGTACAATGTGTGTGATTTATTTCTCACGTCACTTATGCATTAGTTTCCTTTGCATCTCTTTGATGCATCTGTTACATTAACAAATGCATGGTCTAACAACAAATGGTGACTTTACCACCTGAACAAATTCCAATAGCATATGTCCCCAAGCAAGCAAACAAGATATTTGATACCTGTTTCTTTCTAGTCAAGTTAATCTGCTGAATAATGTTACGTTAACATATTGAATTACATGTGACATTTGGAAATCTAACATGAAATACTGGTAGACTTTTGCGACATCATTTTGTAGTTTCTTTGATTACATGATGTTAAATAAAATATCTAAATTATGTTAATTTATACATTAAATCTTTTTTATTATCTCAGTCCTAAAATCCTAAAATAAGATGATTGAAAACTTGTGTCCACAGCTGTAGAAAGATGCAGCATGCATGGTGTTTGAACGCTGGGTGCTCAGAGTCAGCTGATCCAGTCTCACTGTTACAGACCAGCCAGAGGAAGGGTTTTCCTCGAAATGATTTCAGTTCTAATTGTACTGCAGGCTGAAAGCTGACAGCCGTCAGTACAAGTGAGAGAGTGTCTCTCCAGCTCACAGTGTGCAGAGCTTATGACTAACAAGGGTCTTCCATTAATAAATCTGCACAGTTGAGCAAGCAGCACCCTGAAGCAAGCAGCACACTGAAGCAACCAGCACACTGACGCACAGTGAAGCACCCTGAAGCAACCAGCACACTGAAGCAAGCAGCACACTGACGCACAGTGAAGCACCCTGAAGCAAGCAGCACACTGATGCACACTGAAGCACACTGAAGCAACCATCACACTGAAGCAAGCAGCACACTGATGCACACTGAAGCACACTGAAGCAACCAGCACACTGAAGCAAGCAGCACACTGAAGCAAGCAGCACACTGATGCACAGTGAAGCAACCAGCACACTGAAGCAAGCAGCACACTGACGCACAGTGAAGCACACTGAAGCAACCAGCACACTGAAGCAAGCAGCACACTGACGCACAGTGAAGCACACTGAAGCAACCAGCACACTGAAGCAAGCAGCACACTGACGCACAGTGAAGCAACCAGCACCCTGAAGCAACCAGCACACTGAAGCAACCAGCACACTGAAGCAAGCAGCACACTGATGCACAGTGAAGCAACCAGCACACTGAAGCAACCAGCACAATGACACACAGTGATGCACACTGAAGCAACCAGCACACTGAAGCAAGCAGCACACTGACGCACACTGAAGCACACTGAAGCACACTGAAAGTTGTTTAGAGAAGCAATTTTGCTCATGTTTTGTTCAGATGGTAGTTTGAAGATTGTGTTGAAGGTGGTCCAGGCACCTTGGTAGAGACGCAGTATTGGAGTAACCACTCCGAATGACTGCAAACATCCTGAAAAGGCAAGGGGGCTACGCTTGAACATGAGCTCTGAAGCTTCTACTCATTAGTAAAGCCAGCTGAATGTGTTCTGGAAAGATTTCAATTCTGAGTGAGACGTGGCAGTGGTTAGCTTGCCTGTGTAGAGTGGAGTTTCTTTGGTTAGGAGGAAAACGCATTGCTGAAAGTCCCGTGATTACTATGCACTTTTTCCATTTTCATTCAAGCAGTTTGTCGTTGCTTAGTAACCAGGATTAACTGTTTACAATATTTACTACCAACAGAATGTCCTCTTTGGTTTACAGTGACATGGCTCAATTCCATCATGTGCTTTTTTTATTTGTAAAAACCACAATTTACTTTGTAGCTCATTTCTCTAGTGCATCGCTTAAAAACTGCTTGACTGCATCTTTACACTGATGAAGACACCAGCTGAAAAAGAATACCCCGTCTGTTTATTCAAATGGGTGTTTTTAATGGATTGTCCAGTAGGTGGGGTTGGTGTACATACTGCCAGTTAGTTCTAGTTGTATGTGTTTTGATCAGGTTATTAGAATACAGTTTGAATGCAGTGGTGACTGTCTAACCAGGGAGACCAGGATATTTCAAATGGTCCAGATGGGTTGAAATGGGTAACAATTAATGCCATGCAGGGTTAAACCCACACCTGCCCTCCTGCACCCAGTCCTGGGGTTCAGACCTCCCCTTGTTCAGGTGTAATATTGAACTGACCTGGTTCCAGGAGTTTGAACAATCTGATCACATTTTTCATCACAGAATGAGCAGGCGTGTCAGTGACATCCATCCCCCATTGCCACGGTGTAAACTCAAAATCAGAGCCGTCGGTGTGAAGCGGATGAGCATGACGTGTACCAGCAGCGTGTACAGGGGCGTGTACAATTAGAAATGGTAATGAAGTTTAATGAGAATGAAATAAGTCGTGTTTAGGACCTAAATGTCTTGGGTAAGCAAATGAGCTGTTAGCATCACGTGAAGCAGAGCGGTTGATTTACAGCATGTGGAACACTTTTTTGTGTTCTCAAGATACAGGTAACAGTGTAAGTGTGACACACCAGACATGTGGGAACCCCTGTGGGGGTGTGAGTAGCCTGGCCAGGGGGTTGACGTCAGGCTAGGAAGTAGACAGACAGGACTGGCGAGTGAAATGCACTGTCGCGCCACTTTATTGAAAATAACAAGTTTAAACAGAAAACAAAACACTGAACAAGCAAAACGGCACGATGGCCAAACAGACCGACACCGACCGACCGACCGACCGGGGACGAACCCAAACAAGTGTCGTGCAGGTCCTCCAGGATTGTTATTCTAATTATTATTATTTTTCTCCTTCTCTCTCTCTCTCTCTCCCGTTCTCCACTCACCAAGCGAACACCCAACCCTGTGTGGTTGCTGCTTTTATGCAGCTGTACCGAGACTCGATTGCTGATCAATCATTTCATTGAATCTCAGCACAGTCAGTTGTGCACTCCCTGTGCTCGCATACATATACCCACTGTAATCTGCATGTTAAGTGATTATGAAATCCCTGTGCCTAAACACAAGCGTACATTTGACATCACCTGTGCTACATAACCCACACTGTGCACCACTTCAATAACTCATACAACAGACAACGTGAAACGCAAAATACACACAGGGGCGGGGCATCCCGCCACAGGGAGATGAGACGTCACCCCCGAGTCTGCAGGGTTACTATTAGGAGTTATTCATGCAGCAATAGGGGAGGGGCAATTGATTAAACATTAAACTCCTGGCTCCCAATGATAGTCTTGTGAGTGGTTCTGAGACCAGAGACTGGGTGCAGGGCTAGTGTGAGCTGTATCCCAGTGTAAGCGGCAGCTCTTTCTGAAGTGTTTAGAGGCTCTTTATGTACGAGGGGATCCCCTGACAAATTCGTGTCCCTCCCTGCCGCTCTTATTGGCTGGCACAGTTTATTATTGTCGGAAAGGGACGGCGCAGTTCAGAAAATGGCACCAGTGTTTTCTCTTCCTGTTCGTGTGGGCACAAGACGGCCTTTTGAAAGCCTCCCAACATATTTTTCGAATTACTCATTTGAAGTCTTTAACCTTTGTTTATATAAAATGTCCGTGACTCATTCGTTCCTCTCTTAATCTCCCCCTCATTATGTTTAGCTTTCAGGATTCCGTTTGCTAACTTCTATAATTATATTAATTAAAAAAAAAAAAAAAGAAAAGGAAACCATATTTTACCATAATGTTTAATGCTCAGGATTGGGCTGCGGCCTACTGACTCAGCCCTGTTGCCATGGCAGCCAAAGGCAAAACAACAAACTCTTAGCTGTGGTTTCCATATCTGTCTCCCAGACGCAAGCAAATGCTCTGAGTCACTGAGGCTGGGAAGCTTGCAGTGGCCTTTCCTGAATATACATTTGCACACACGTGCTGGTATGCCTAAACACTTTCTATTGCAGTTGTTTATAACAATGTCTACACATGGATTAAGCTCTGGGTATTTAAACCTAGGATTCAATACATCTGTTTAAAAATGTTTTTTTTTTGTAGATCTGAGTTTAACAGTATCCTGTTTCAGCCTCCCCCCTCCCTTCATATTAAAACGACCCCGCCCTGTCGTTGAAGTCATTGCAGTATGCAGTGTAATGAGACACATTCTTGTGTGGCTCTGGGGCTGTTGTAGTATGGTGTAGTTAATCACGTGACTCTTACACATGGTGTGTCTGTTTTCAGTAAAGCTAGCAGACTTGGGATTGAGGCATAATTAATAAATACAAACTATGTACCATAATTTAGATCTTTTAACGTGTAATCGAAGAAACTACAAAATGATTTCGCAGAAGTCTCTCCACAAGCCATAACAGTAGTGCAGTATTTCAAAATGTCACTTTTTTCAATGTTACGTTTCAAGTATATGGAAAACTACAAAGCAGTATGTAATTCGGTATGTTAACATAACATTGTTCAGCAGGTGTAATTTGACTTTATGAAACAAAAGTGTTCATTCTGTAGGGCGATGCAAAACTTTTGCTACATCACACCTCACAATGCTACATCACACCTCACAATGCTTCATCACATCTCACAATGCTTCATCACACCTCACAATGCTTCATCACATCTCACAATGCATCTCACAGTGCTACATCACATCTCACAATGCTTCATCACATCTCACAGTGCTACATCACACCTCACAATGCTTCATCACATCTCACAATGCATCTCACAATGCTACATCACATCTCACAATGCTACATCACACCTCACAATGCTACATCACACCTCACAATGCTACATCACACCTCACAATGCTACATCACACCTCACAATGCTACATCACACCTCACAATGCATCTCACAATGCTACATCACATCTCACAATGCTACATCACACCTCACAATGCTACATCACACCTCACAATGCTACATCACACCTCACAATGCTACATCACATCTCACAATGCTACATCACACCTCACAATGCTACATCACATCTCACAATGCTACATCACATCTCACAATGCATCTCACAATGCTACATCACATCTCACAATGCTACATCACATCTCACAATGCTACATCACACCTCACAATGCTACATCACATCTCTTAATGCATCTCACAGTGCTACATCACATCTCAATGCTACATCACATCTCACAATGCTACATCACACCTCACAATGCTACATCACACCTCACAATGCTACATCACATTTCACAATGCTACATCACATCTCACAATGCTACATCACATCTCACAATGCATCTCACAATGCTACATCACATCTCACAATGCAACATCACATCTCACAATGCTACATCACATCTCACAATGCTACATCACACCTCACAATGCTACATCACATCTCACAATGCTACATCACACCTCACAATGCTACATCACATCTCACAATGCATCTCACAATGCTACATCACATCTCAATGCTACATCACATCTCACAATGCTACATCACATCTCACAATGCTACATCACATCTCTTAATGCATCTGACAATGCTACATCACATCTCACAATGCTACATCACATCTCACAATGCTACATCACATCTCACAATGCTACATCACATCTCACAATGCTACATCACATCTCACAATGCTACATCACATCTCACAATGCTACATCACACCTCACAATGCTACATCACATCTCACAATGCTACATCACATCTCACAATGCTACATCACACCTCACAATGCTACATCACACCTCACAATGCTACATCACATCTCACAATGCTACATCACATCTCACAATGCTACATCACATCTCTTAATGCATCTCACAGTGCTACATCACATCTCAATGCTACATCACACCTCACAATGCTACATCACATCTCAATGCTACATCACATCTCACAGTGCTACATCACATCTCACAATGCTACATCACATCTCACAATGCTACATCACATCTCTTAATGCATCTGACAATGCAACATCACATCTCACAATGCTACATCACATCTCACAATGCTACATCACATCTCACAATGCTACATCACACCTCACAATGCTACATCACATCTCACAATGCTACATCACATCTCACAATGCATCTCACAATGCTTCATCACATCTCTTAATGCATCTCACAGTGCTACATCACATCTCACAATGCTTCATCTCACAATGCTACAGCACACCTCACGATGCTAAACATCACAGTGACATTTTTAAAGAACCCTTGCTGACAGAGAGGAGTCTATTACAGCACAAAGCCTACCTTGGGATGGGCCTGTTCTAGCTCTATTCCACCCTATTGGTGTTTTGAATGAAAAACACTTTCTGTTTATTCATAATACGTCTGAGGTGTCTGCACACATGGGTGATACAGGAGCCTGTTGTAAAAGTCACATCACTGCATTGTAGAAGACGATTGGAAAGGCATTCCTTGAGCAGAATCGAATACCCGTGTGAGTACGAAGCTAGTTCCTTGTTTTGACAGTAGAGTTGCCCTGAAGAAGTTGTGTATTTGTAACGAACAGTGCTGTGGACGATGTTCTTAGATCTTCTCTTTGGCCTGCGAGTCACAGCAGGCATGGTAACAATTCCTAGCTCCTTCAGCCCTCCATCTCTCTCTTTCAAAACATTCCCCAAACTGCGGCTTGAAGAATTCTTCACATTTTTCACTGCATGTCTTGAGGGGGCAGCGTCTTGAACATGATCACAGACAACTGTCTCGCTAATTCTTACAGCAACCCCTGCAGGGCAAAGAAATCGAACAATACAAGTGACGTCCACCAGGAAGCATTCACTATGGGAGTTGTTTCACCTTGAATTTGCAGAACTGTATGTTTGCAGAGCTTGTCTATTGCCACATTCTTATATTTTCCAATCCTGTCTGGGGCCCGCTGCTAATTTTAAGGTCGTTTTTTCTTCCATCCATTGTAGAATGTGCGTCCTATCTTTTAAAGCTTCAGTCATCACAATGTAACTAAAATTGCACAAGTGGATCGCCAAAGGATTGAATACACATTGCAAAATAAGGGAATGTCAGTAGACAAGTTTGTGCAAATATACCCCTGTTCAGGTGAGACATAAAACAAACAGGGTCCCATTGTAAGTGACTCTGCAACAGCAGTTGGTGCATAGTTCACCCCCCAGCCTCTGAGTCGCTTTGGATACAAGCATCTGCAAAATGACAATAATAATAATAATAATAATAATAATAATAATAATAATAATAATAATAATAATTTGGTATTAAAGGTAAAGTCCCATAGTACTTCAGTGTTGGCCTTCACTTGCAGGGTTAAGTGTCTGTTCTTGCAGTAACTCTGTCAGCTGCACCCCACACAGGAGACTGGCTTTTTAATAAGGGGCTTCCCAGTTCCTGTTAATCCCTTCCTGTCAGCACAGGAGCGGAACAGATATACAGCGAGATCCCAGCCTGCAGCACTCAACAGCCTTCGTCTGTAAAGTGGCTTTTGTGTCGTTGTGTTCGATACGAGGTGAAATATTGAACTACAAATGCAAATAAGAGGGCAGACTTGTTGGTTTAAGCTTGCTTGGTATTTTAGATGTTATTCAGTGCCAGCAGGCTGGTGTTCATGTGCAGCCTCCCAAGCTAAAAAGCACAAAGAGGATTTTAAACAGTGCTTGGAAATGGAATTGGAAGTAAAGCACCATCCGTTTCATAGGAGCAGCCCCATATAGCCCCGACCTGCCCTGCATGGGGAGCCTATGGAAAGTCTTTGATGTGGGAGTAGATTGCTGCACTAGCTGCTTTAGGGTTAATTCCTTGTGTTACTAAAACTGCAACTATCCTGCACACAGCTGTGTGCATCGCCTAGAATTTCAGGACTGAAACACAACAGTATTTCATGTGACATTTTTTTTGGTGTTTTTCTGTGATTTTTCTTTACTGCTTTTATTCAAGCTTGCAGTTCTATAGCTGAAATCGCTCCATATCCAGTGTCCAATCAACTGTATCACTAGTTAGATGATCTAGTGCATCTGCTTCAGTCACAGTCACTCAGGCATGTCATGGTCAAGGATGAATGATCAAGTGATTAAAAAGAAACCAAAAATATTTCATCAATGTCCACCATTTGTATACCTTATTTTTTTTTTTTTTTAAGAGAATAAGTGTGTTATAATAGAGTTTCTTTTGATGCTCGGTATATATTTGCAGTATGAGAGTTTGTGGAGAGCCAAGACTTAGTTTATGTGGATTCACTGTTTCAGTGTGCAGAAATGATGGGGAGGTAAAACTAAGAAGAGGATTGTGCAGGGTTAGCATTGAGAGTGTTTACATGTTTTTGGATTAAAAAAAAGGAGATTTTAAATAATTTCAGTTGGTCCCCAGTTGTGGGTTGAAAGCATCGAACGCCATCTGTGTAAAACTAGGACCGTTCTTTAGAAGAGAAGGATTTCTGTTTTATTGGATAAACGGGAGGTCTGGAATCTATCAGCCTAGCCAGCCGGTGTTTATTAGCATCAGTGAGTTGGTAAGAGAGGGGAAAACATCAGGCTTCATTTAGAAAAGCAGAGCCGGAAAAATTTAAGGTTTTGCACACGTCAGAACTGTGCTGGAGGCTTTCTGTCTCTCTCCAGTGTCCATATTAAAGTTATTAATGTTTTGGTTCC
Source organism: Polyodon spathula (assembly GCF_017654505.1). Lineage (NCBI taxonomy): Eukaryota > Metazoa > Chordata > Actinopteri > Acipenseriformes > Polyodontidae > Polyodon > Polyodon spathula. Next base: position 14,877,529 of record NC_054539.1, on the reverse strand, counting down.
CTTTCTCTCACACACACACACATACACACACACAGATGCTCAATCTCAGCTTGAACTGCAGTAAAATAAGTCTTTTTGATCACATGCAGCCTGGGTGCTTTAGGCTGTAAAATCTGTTTTAGATTAAACGTTTAAACCTTTTAAACTTTCATTTTACATTTTCAGAAAAGTTAATGTAGTAAATAGTCTTTTAGTTAGCTTTGATTTCCACAGACAGTCTTTAGTGTCTACAGGAGAATCTCGGAGCTACGCACTCCTTGGGAATGGAGGCTGTTCGTAAGTCTGAAATACCCGGAACTGAAAATGAGTTTTCAGTGGTTTTAATAAATGTGTGCACCTGCTCTCTAAGGACTCTATCTGGTGAATAATACAAGGATACAGCACAGTGATGCAACACACATAGTGTAGGGTTCTAAAGACTTTAAAACGGCACTATCAGTGGAAAAAAGATGCATTTAAAGTTATTGAAATCATAACTGTAACAAAAACAAACACCCAGGAGCAGCTGTGTTGTACGGGAGGCATGGCTGAGTGATTGCACACTTCCAGATAAGTGGGTCAGTTCGGAACTCTGAGGCGCTGTAGTCCTTTTTATTTAGTTACAATTATACTAAAAAGTAACACAAGCAACCACACACATTAACATGTTGACTTCATGTGTTCTAAGTAACCCGGCATTCATCGCAGGTACAAATGCACAAACATGCTATAGAACTAGCTTCTTGCAGACAAATGGGGTCACCAAAAATGATTACAAGAGTATTGATGGAATGACAGATAAATCTATGACTGAACTGGAATGGGTCAGTGATTTGGTATAATTACAATTACGCAGGTGTCTCAAGGGTCACTACAAGTCCAGTAACTCTGAATTGCACAATTACTATTGTGGTTGACCCCAGATCTGATCCTGTAGTCCTAACCCAGTCCTCTGTCTCTTCTCTTCCTCCTCCTCCTCCTCTCTCTCTCTCTCTCTCTCTCTCTCTCTCGCACAGGAACACCAAGAAGGAGGCTGACCTGGCCGGGGCGCTGGCTCGGCTCAAGGACCTGGAGTCCCTGTTGAACTCCAAGGAAGCCACTCTGGCCACAGCACTGGGGGAGAAGCGCACGCTGGAGGCGGAGCTCCGGGAACTGAAGGCTCAGCTGGCCAAGGTCACTACACTGGGATTAGTTTGTGTTTATAGCCCCATCTGGTGGTGGTTGTCAACACCATAGTTAGTCTTTTGCAAGCAGACGCACAATATGGCTTTTTGGCTAATGCCTAATCAAATGTAATGGCATTGATGAAAGTTTCAGCGCAGAGGAAGAACACAACGCTGTTTAAAAGCTGGTATGGGATTTAAAGTTACAAAGACATAGTCACTGCAGAGTTTCATTAAAATACCACTATTGACCATGCTTTGTGTTTGCTGTGTTGTGTGGTTTGTGTGTTGACAGTGCATTGTGTGTTGACTGTGTTGTGTGGTTTGTGTGTTGACAGTGCATTGTGTGTTGACTGTGTTGTGTGTTGACTGTTTCTGCCAGCTGGAGGGAGGTCTGAGCGATGCGAAGAAGCAGCTGCAGGATGAGATGCTGAGGAGAGTGGACGCAGAGAACCGCCTGCAGACCTTGAAAGAGGAGCTGGACTTCCAGAGAAACATCTACAATGAGGTCAGTGCATCCAGCCAGCCAGCCAAGGGGGTAGAGCTGAGGAATTGGGAGGGGCGGAAGCAGCGTGGTGTCTGGTTAGAGCTGAGGGAGGCAGTGTGGTCTAGTGGTTAAAAGCAGAGGTACTGGGAGGCAGTGTGGTCTAGAGTTTAGAGCTGAAGCTGAGAGATTCAGTGGGTCTCGTTGTTAGACCCATGAGGAGGCAGTGGTGGTCTCGGTTGTTGAACGAGGGAGTGTGTTCTCGTGGTTAAGCTGAGGAGAGGCCGTTTGGTGTTCTGGTTAGAGAGCTGAAGGAGTCATGTGTGGTCTCGTGAGTATATACTGCGAGGGATGCATTGTGGTCTGCGTGGTTTAGGAGCTGAGTGAGGCAGTGTGGTCTCGTGGTTAGAGCTGAGGGGGGCAGTGTGGTCTCTGGTTAGAGCTGAGGGAGGCAGTGTGGTCTCGTGGTTATATCTGAGGGACAGGGAGGGTGACAGGTAGTCTGTGTCTCTGATCCTGGCTGTCTCTGTGTTCCTTCCTCTCAGGAGCTGCGGGAGACGAAGCACCGGCATGAGTCCCGGCTGGTTGAGATTGATAGCGGGCGGCAGCTGGAGCTGGAGAGCAAGCTGGCCGACGCACTGACTGACCTGCGAGCTCAACATGAGGAGCAGCTGAAACTGTACAAGGAGGAGGTGGAGAAGACATACAGTGCCAAGGTACCAGCCACCCACAAACTCATCCATACAGCCATCCAGCCATCCAACCAACCACAAACCCATCCACCTACCCACCCACCCATACAGCCATCCAGCCATCCATCCACCCACCCATACAGCTATCCATCCATCCAACCAACCACAAACCCAGCCATCCAGCCATCCAGCCATCCATTCACCCACCCATACAGCTATCCATCCATCCAACCAACCACAAATCCAGCCATCCAGCCATCCAGCCATCCAGCCATCCATTCACCCACCCATACAGCCATCCATCCAAGCCCCCACCCATACAGCCATTCACCCATACAGCCATCCATCCATGCACCCACCCATACAGCTACCCACCCACCCATCCATAAGCCATTCACCCATCCAGCCACCCAGCCATTCATCCACCCGCCCATACAGCCATAAAACCATACAGCTATCCATCCATCCATCCATCCAACCACAAACCCATACCCGCCCACCTGTACAGCCTCCCACCCAAACACCCACCCAGCCATGCAGCCATCCATCCACCCACCTACCCACCTGTACAGCCTCCCACCCAAACACCCACCCACCCATACAGCCATGCAGCCATCCATCCACCCACCTACCCACC
>NC_054539.1:14844500-14874564 GCF_017654505.1 Polyodon spathula | reverse complement strand
TCTCATTTTGGTTTTCTTTTTTCCCTAGAATCCCACCAAGTTAAAAATAACCTCATTATCTGTTGCCACACTCTACTTAAACATATGACCGCAGCTGCAGGCTGTTACAAAACCAGCACTGTGTTCTCAAAGTCTGGAAAGGTAGTCTATTACAACAGCTTCTAAAACAGCTAGGCAGGAGTTAAGCAGACTCCTCCCTCCCTCCCTCCCTTCCTCTCGCTCTCCTTTCCAGAAATATATTGGCTGGGAACTCAGTGCAAGAAGCATTCTTGCTGAGCGAGCGAGAGAGAGAGAGTCACTGCTACCCAGAGAAGCTTCAGAGCACTGCAGGAAGCACGCAGAGGTTTTGGAAGGCTGTTTCGTGGAGATTCTTGTTGAATTATCCGGCTTGAGAATGGAGACTCCCTCCCAGAAGCGCCCTGCTCGCAGCGGGGGCACGCCGCTCTCCCCGGCCCGCATCACCCGGCTGCAGGAGAAAGAGGACCTGTGCGAACTCAATGACCGCCTGGCCGTGTACATCGACAAGGTGCGCTCGCTGGAGAGCGAGAACGCGGGGCTGAGGCTGCGCGTCTCCGAGTCGGAGAGCATCGTCAGCAGGGAGGTGTCGGGCATCAAGCTGGCCTACGAGACGGAGCTGGCAGATGCACGCAAGACCCTCGACACGGTCGCCAAGGAGCGGGCACGCCTGCAGCTGGAGCTGGCCAAGGTCCGAGAGGAGCACAAGGAGCTGAAAGCCAGGTAGGGGGCGCTGCTGAGCCGCTGAGTTTGAAAAGCACTTTGAAACATTGGCCTTTTGAATTGTGAAGTGTGTGTCAGTGAATCTTTCTTTAAGCGATTTTATTGCAATAGTGAACTGTTTTGTATTGAGACACAGGTCTAAAAGCGATGCCTAGCTACTTTACAGAATGGTTCTTGACTCAGTTTTGTAGTTGGTTTGGACACATACCGATTTCATTTTAGTTTTAACAAAATGATCCCGCATTAAATTATTATTGGATCTTATTATGGACATGTGTCGTGATGCATATCATAGCACTATCTATGACATAGTCTATAATAATAGAAATTACAAGCACATAAGAGTCAATCGAGGGGTTCTGTGCATAACCCACAAGAGCAAAACCCAGATTTATTTATTTATTTATTTTTGTACAACTTGAAAGTTAAATCATCTGTTTTATGTATTTATGTTTTTTTATTGACCTAGAAGATGGTACTGGAGATTACTATAATGAAGAAACGTTTGTTTTGTAATGAGGTGTTAAGCCACTCCCAGTAATAGTATTGAAGGTACCTCGTAACTCCTAGAAGTCATTTTAGCTCAAACGCAGTGGCTGCCCATCGAGGGACTGTCTGCAAATTTCAAATCCAACAAGCAGGCATAAGGGATTATCTACGGTTTACCAGTTTACGAAAAAAAAAAACAGAGAGTGCTTTGTAATTATCTACCGTTTTAACAATTTAGGAAAAGAGAAAAAACTTTGACGAAGTTGCTTCGTGGGCTGGCAGAGTTGAAAGGTTACATGAATGAACGATTGTTCTCCAGACAAGCTCAAAACCAGCTTAGGGCAGATTTAGCAAACGTAAAGTAATTCAAATGGTTTTTAAAGCTCCTTAGCGTTAAACCCTGTTTTCTCTGTTTATCTAGTACTTGCACCCATCGAGTTGAGTAGGGTTGTAGGGATTGAATTTTTATGTTGGCAATCGGGGGAGTCTGTTCATCAGCAGAAGAGACCAAACAATTAGAGGCAGGGAAGACTGTAGAGGACTTTCGAAGCCTGTTCAAGAATCCTTCAGCCCTGCCTGAGCCAAACTCCAGCAAGAAAGAACAGGCCTCCTTCTGCTGTGTGCTGCTGGAGCAGAGAAAGAGAAAGGGAGGCTCTTACTCTCTGAACAGCCTCCCTCTGCTCTGCTGAACAGGCCTCCCTCTGCTCTGTGCTGCCTGGAGCAGAGAAAGAGAAAGGGAGGCTCTTATACTCTCTGAACAACCTCCCTCTGCTCTGTGCTGGAGCAGAGAAAGAGAAAGGGAGGCTCTTACACTCTCTGAACAGCCTCCCTCTGCTCTGTGCTGGAGCAGAGAAAGAGAAAGGGAGGCTATACTCTCTGAACAGTCTCCCTCTGCTCTGTGCTGGTGGAGCAGAGAAAGAGAAAGGGAGGCTCTATAGTCTCTGAACAGACAACCTTTGCTCTGTGCTGGAGCAAAGAAAGAGAAAGGGAGGCTCTTATACTCTCTGAACAGACTCTGCTCTGTGCTGGTGGAGCAGAGAAAGAGAAAGGGAGGCTCTTATACTCTCTGAACAGCCTCCCTCTGCTCTGTGCTGGTGGAGCAGAGAAAGAGAAAGGGAGGCTCTTACACTCTCTGAACAACCTCCCTCTGCTCTGTTCTGGAGCGGTTTTGTTTGAAGTTAAAGTAACTTGGAAGGCAGGGATCTCCACACACTCTGCCTTTCACAAGTAACCGGTGCTTGCCAGTTATTCACAGATCTGTGTAATGAATTCCTTGAAATGAAAAGTAAAACCTTTCTTTGAAGTCGCCACCTTCCAGAAGAATTCTTGCAACTGCAAGTGTTTCACATTGAGTTCTAACCAAGGCGATATATCTGACTATCCCTTCTCAATCCATTAGCACTAGCAACACTGCCCCTCCCTTCTCACTGTTAAAGATATTTCTGTCCTGGGTTCTAGAGATCTCTCAAAGACCAGGCTGCTGCTGCCTTCTGGCACCGAATCACTGCACCTGGTCTAGTTTAAACTCCAGGATCGGAGTTACAATCCTACAATCTATTTGAAACACTCCTAAATGAACAAAGAAAAGGTGAAAGGTCACACTGTCACATGATTTGCATGAAATCAGGAAGGCTGTTTAAACACAGTAAAACAATAAAAACCGAATTAAAACAACGTAACGGATAACGGATTACGTTTTACGTGAGAGAATTACTTTTTCGCTGCATTTAAAAAATAAAAAATAAAATTATGGCTAATGCAGAAAATCAGAAAGCGCTTCAACAGTCAGACCTTGCCTGTCACACGAAACAGTTTTCAGATCGTCTTGCTAGAAACGGCATCCGAGGAGGGGGCGAGTGCGTTCGATAGCTGGATCTTCAAAGAATATTCTGAGCTGCAGCCTGACCTGAGGAGATAATATCTGTGTAACTTGTAAACTGTGCCTGAGAAGTTACTGTTTGGAGCTGTACTGAGCTCAAAGTTGCTGTGTTCATATCAATACCATTTTAGGAAAATAAATTGCTCATGAACTTAGTAAATCTGTCTTCAGCGTTGCCTAGGGAACGGCCACACACAAACACAGAACAGCAATTCATCGTCTCGTGGTTATCCCTGTGGCGTGGGGAGGTGGAGCATGCGTCCCTCAATGGGCGTGGCCAATAAGAGGCAATCGCCAAGCTGTTGGAAGAACTGAGCCAAACTACCTTTGTGTTCAGATAGTTCTCCACACTGGTGAAATGCAGATTCCCTTCTTCATCTTCAGGAGGCTGTGTGGTCCAGTGGTTAAATAAACAGTCCTGTAACCAGGAGGTCCCCGGTTCAAATCCCAGCTCAGCCACTGACTCCCTGTGTGTGACCCTGAGCAAGTCACTGAACCTCCTTGTGCTGTATCTTTGGGGTGAGACGTTGTTGTAAGTGACTCTGCAGCTGATGCATAGTTCAGACTCCCTAGTCTCTGTATCTTGTAAAGCGCTTTGCGATGGGGGTCCGCTATGAAAGGCGCTATATATATATAGGTGCCTGATGAGCCAAGTCCATAACAATAGTACTGGAAATAGTGCATACATATAATATACTTTTTTTTATTTAATCAAAGTACAGTTGTATAATATTTTGTTGTAAGAAAAAACAATCTTGTTCTTCCACCAATGCCGATCTGTGTGTTTTGGCACTGCAGGAAATGTCTCAGTAATTGTCAAAGACAAATATACGACTCCTTAGACATGCGTTCATTTTTAACCCAGCCATTCGGAAACCACTCGAGCCGTTCCCACCAGCGTTCTGGTCGGAAGATCGCCCACATGTTCTGATCTACCGTCATGGTACTGGAGAGCGTCGCCGCTGTATTGAGCAGTGCAGAAAAAGAGAAACGGCGCCTCCGCTGGTTTTGCAGAAAAGAGCACAGCTGTGCTTGACGAGCTCTCGATCGATTACGTACTGTACTTTCTTCCAAAAGCATAAACAAAAACACAGCCTCCATGTTATCGCAGAAAACCCTGCGATCGGCAGTGGTGATGGCTTCAGTGGTTTGTATAAACAGGGTGTGCGCTCACTTCAGTGATGAAAGGTGTGTGTGTGCACAACAAGCCAGTGCAGTTTGTAAATACGGATGTCAAGCCAGCTGCAGTGTGTATATGTAGGCTTAGTTCTCCACACCGTGAAGCCCAGATTCCCTTCTTTGTTCAGCAGAGCTGGGGTTCAATTATAATTACAATTTACAGTTAAAATGATACTGCAATAATTACAATTGCACTAAAAAGTATCACAAACAACTACCCACATGAACGTGTTCGCTCTGTTAAATAACCCAGCAATAATTACAGGTACAAATTCACAAACACGCTGTAGGACTTGTGATTCCACAGGTGTGCCGAGGCTCCACTGCAGTTCCAGTGACTCTGTCATTGCTTGAGTTACAGTCTGTTGTGCATCATGTATAACCCACTGGGATCTGAACTGTCTGCTCTCTTCGTGTTGCAGAATTACCTGCACAGTTTACCCAGACCGCACTGTGTTTCCTTTACTGGGTCCAGTGTTGTTCAGATCACACTGTGCTTTGTTCTTCCCACAACACACTACTGTGATGTTTAAGAGAAAAAAAAAAAATTCTCCTGGCGAACTTTCCCGAGTAAAAGTTGAAAAAAGTAATCTCCCAGTTTATTTACGTTATGACGTGTGAAAAAAAAAGGATCAAAGCTATTGAGAATGTGTAGAAAGCAGGATTGCTGTGATACGGACGGCTGGGACACAGTTCAGGTAAAGTAAAACAGCAGGTGTTCTGGAACCCTAACCTCTTCCTGTTGTGCTTTTAAACTTGCTTATCACTAGGATGTGATCAAAATTAAGCAAAGTGAATCTAAACATCAGAACATGGGTCTGCTTAATATGTACAGCTGGTCCTGTCTCTCTTCTATCAGTTAATATTTACAGCTGGTCCTGTCTCTCTTCTATCAGTTAATATGGACAGTTGGGTGGACCAAACATCATTATGAATAATATTTTAATTTAAAAAAGTTACACAATATGTAGTATAATGTCGTTATCCATGTTTTAGAATGTCAGTTGCATGGCACTAAAATAAGATCTTGACTTTTCTGAAACGTGCCATTTCCAGTAGCTGAGAGCGTTTTATAGTAAGGATGGATTGATTTTCGAGCACTGGCTAGCATGCCTTTAAATGAACGCAGAAAGAGGTGTTGAAACTCTGCGTGACCGTCCGAATGCGGTGTGTCTCAACTGCAAAAAAATGTCGTTTTCCGCTTGTGATTAAAGCAGGGCTTCGTTCTTGGAGGTGAAGCAGCTTCATTGACCCGTGTCTGGCAGGGTAGGTTGGTAATTTTGCTGCTGGCTTCAGACTCGAAGCAGCCACGCTTGTCTGGGCTCCCCAAGCCACACCTGTTCAAACAGAGCTTACAATTGGCTGGTTTTCAAAGCTGGACTCTGGTCGCACCTGCTCCCTTTCGCTGCCCCTCTCTCCCGCATAATAGAGCCGGCTTTGTTTCTGTCAAGTTGAAAACCTCACCCAGCAGTCCGGGCTTCAGGGACAAACGCCAGAGTCCTTCAGTCTTTGAAACGTCACATTCATCCACTTCCAAACCGTTTGTGAAAGATGACAACCTCCCGACAAAAGGCTGTTTGTCCCACTTCCAAACGGACTCGCACACACACTGTAAAGGCATGCTGGTGTATATCACACTTGAGTTTTAAATATGTCCAGAGCTCTAGGATCAGTTGGATTTATAGGGAATGCAAATATTTGATTAATAACCGTTTGAATGTACAATAATCACAGACTCACTTGTGTTGGTTTGAGTGAACGACCTTGTGAGTGCCAACTACAGAGCCTCTGAAGAAACGAAGAAACAAGCTGGAAGCCGGACAGATTTAACACTCTAAGAAACCGGTTGATATACGGAAGCATTTTCCGGCCCTCCGTTTAAATGACAGCTGTCTTCCATCCAAGACTCTGTTTGTTTAGGCGGTTCTGTGACATTTTGTTCTGTTTCTGTTTGATCTTGTTGCTTTCCAGTGTATGTGATCTTTCTCCTATGAGTCCCTGAATTCTATTAGAAACTTCTGCTAAAGAAACTCAGTGTCCTCACAATTGGAGCAGCGCTTTTCAAGATATCTAACAGACCAAGAGCCTGGCTTTTAAAAAGAAGCAGCCTGGCTTTGCAAAATGAGCTGGTGCTGCCCTGCTATCAACAAGAAGAGATGGCTGTACGAGCACGGAGCCCCACAAGTGTACTGTCTCTTTAAGGCTGTCAAACAGTATCTTTAAGCAATACAGTTCAAAGTACTCTCTCTGACTCATTTGGCAGGACCTCCCTGCCCAGACCTCTGTGGAAACTTTCCTCCTCGGGGGGGGGGGGGGGGGGGGGGGGGGGGGGTCACGGGGGGGGGGGGGGGGGGGGGAGGTGTCACGTGGCAGCCCTGCCCTGGCTTGTGATGGTGAAAATACACTGAAGACATGAGGCTTCTGTACAGCTGCTGTGTACAGTATCTGAATTGCACCAGTCTGATCCCATGCACTGTGTCATATATCTCCTGACACTTTGTCACACCCTGAATTAGAGATGCAAATTAGGTTGATTAAGCGTTGTGACATCCCTCCGGCACAGAGATGTGGGAGCAGCACAATTGCAAGCAGTCTACAAGCAGTGGGAAAAGATCTGTTGAAAAGAGGCATGGTAGAACCATGCTTGCATATAAATCTGGTACTGTAAAAAGTGACTGATTCGTTCCAGCAAGCCTAATTATGAATTAGGTGTGTTTGATTATATTGATGTGGTATGTTTTGCTGCTGTAGCGCTGTTTTGCAAACAGTGATGTTTTCAGCGTTACATATTCGAGGGCACAATTGGCAGAGCGCCACCTGAGTAGAGAGGGCTTAGATAGGCAAGGGAATCCACTCTCCTCTCATTCAGCTATTAAAAGTAGGTTGCTGGTTCCTGGTTCCAGCTAAACATATGGCTAATCTTGTTTAAACAGGAAGCTAATGTCTGATGATATCCTGTTAGGAATGTCTGGCTACTGTTTGTGATGCAGATCTGTGTTTGATATGCAAACTGCTGTAGGAATAAGAGCTGATAGTTTGAGCTGAGAATGGAGTGTTTAGGCTAGTGCTTATTAAGGTGCTGAATGACACAGTGAATAGAGAGGTGTCTGGCTGTTTGTGCTCACAGTGAATAGAGAGGCGTCTGGCTGTGTGTGCTCACAGTGGATAGAGAGGTGTCTGGCTGTGTGTGCTCACAGTGGATAGAGAGGTGTCTGGCTGTGTGTGCTCACAGTGGATAGAGAGGCGTCTGGCTGTGTGTGCTCACAGTGGATAGAGAGGCGTCTGGCTGTGTGTGCTCACAGTGGATAGAGAGGTGTGTGGCTGTATGTGTGCACAGTGGATAGAGAGATATCAGGCTGTATGTGTGCACGGTGGCTAGAGAGCTATCAGGCTGTATGTGTGCACAGTGGCTAGGGAGTTGTGTGGCTGTATGTGTGCACAGTGGACAGAAAAGTTGTGGTGATCTTCTGTTAACGTTACTGATAGCTCTGTCTGTATTAGCAGGTAATTTAAGCTACCGGCCTGCTGTTGTTCTTGCAGTTTCCTAGAGGTAATCCATTCGTTTGATTGATTGTCCATTTAATAGAAAGGAGGAGAGAGAGTTGTAATGTAGAGACTTGTCACCGGAAACATGCATGTGCTTGAGCATCGCTCAAGAAGACAAGCTGTTACTGCTATGAGCAGATAGCATTCCTGAAGACTGGCTTGTGGATTATCTCCCATTCTCTTTGTTGTAAAACTGACCACAACATGAATTAACAAAACACACTGGTTATCAAGAACGGTTTCATGAAAACCAATTTATATTCCTAAAAACTCCAAACATTCCTTATATGACTTGTGAACTGAGGGAAGTCATCCTGCAGCAAACTCCCAATCCCCAGATGAGCCTTATGCAATGCTATAGTTAGACCCCAGTGCCACCTGGAATACTGATGCAGTTCTGGTCACCTCGCTACAAAAAAAACATCATTGCACCGGAGAAGGGAGAGAGAAGGACAGCGAGGCTGATCCCAGGACTGAATGACAGGAGCTGCAAGAACAGGATCAAATAAATCTCTACAGACGAGAATAAAGAAAGGGACTTGATTGAAGTCTTTCAAATCAGAAATGGACTAGAGTGTTAACCAGAGACATGACTTCAGATTTAGCACAGAGAAGAATAGGAGGGCATAATGGAAGCGGAGTAAAAGAGAGCTTGGAACAGAAGGCAGGAAGCGCTGGTTTACACACAGAGTTATAAATGCATGGAATAGCCGACCAGGTGAAGTAGCGGGATCTAAAACACTTGACAACATTTAACAAAAAAAAAAGACTAGATTCTGAGCGTTTAAATGAGTTCCCCCCAGTAAGGGAGAATGATGCTAACAAGGGATGAGCCTTGATGGGCTTTTCGATTCTCAAACCTTTTCTTTTGTTCTAACATTTGCTTATTCAAATCTTTTGCATATATTTAAAGAGAAGACCCACGTCCGTCCGCCAAGCTGTTTAGTGTGTACGGGGTCTGAGTGAGGGGAAAGCAGGGAGTGAAATCCCCACCCCTAGTCTTGCTGTATTGCTTCCACATTGTCAGCCCTGTAGATTCCTGATTGGAGGCCCTGTATTAATTGTTGTTTTGCATGCAGCAGGGAAACTTTCACAAAAGCATCTCTTGTGTTTGCAATGAGTGCCATAACCACTGTGGTTGAAATTACAGTTTGTAGTGAGAACCAGATATGCAAAGCCTTTTAAATGAAAGGCAGATGCTCTGTTCTGTTGATGTTTTTTTCAGTACACAAAAAACAAATTTCTGCGTTCAGTATAGCCTCACACGAGCCCTGCACCCTGTCCTGGGTTTCAGAACTATCTGCAGTTAAATATATAATTTAAAGGATCAGGAGTTTGATGCTAAGTACAGTGCTCCTCCTGTTAGTAGCCCTACAGATGCATAGTGCTGTGCTGAGAAGTGCAGTCATATTTACAGGGCTCTGCTTTGAATAATATTCCTAAACAGTGAAACCCAGGCCAGGGTGATTGGCTGGTTTAAGCCCTGTAAGTAACCAGACTGTGTTTCAGGAGGGCTCTGATTTTTGCTCTTGTAGTCGTGCCATGCTTTGTTTATCCAGGTGAGCCACCTTCCCTTTGAGAAGTGAGGAGAATGGTGCACTTCAGTTTCAGCCGCACGTCTGGGAGTGTGCGTTGCTGTATATCTGAATACTTTGTGGAATTGTTAAGAATATTTCTGTTTTAAAGTGATTCCAGCTAATATAGTAACTCTATATGCTTTTTACACTGTGACCATGCTTTCAGATAGTCTCGCACTTCCTGGGTCACCTGGGCAGTGACATTGTCCCTCCCCTTCAGGGCGTTATTTCTTGTCAGTAACCAACCAGGTGCTTCCCCAAGTGAGTGGCAGGCTTTCAGCCAGTAATGTGACCCAGAAGACGCTGCTAGGCTGCGATGGCCTAGGAAGAGCTGCAGATGTTTTAAAATGCAAAGAAACAGTACAATGTGTGTGATTTATTTCTCACGTCACTTATGCATTAGTTTCCTTTGCATCTCTTTGATGCATCTGTTACATTAACAAATGCATGGTCATGTTTACCACTGAATACATTCCAAGCATTGTTTGAATATTTGAATACCTGTTCTTTCTAGTCAAATTAAATCTGCTGAATAATGTTACGTTAACATATTGAATTACATGTGACATTTGGAAATCTAACATGAAATACTGGACTACTATTATGGCTTCTGGTAGACTTTTGCGACATCATTTTGTAGTTTCTTTGATTACATGATGTTAAATAAAATATCTAAATTATGTTCATTTAGTTTTTTTAAATCTTTTTATTATCTCAGTCCTAAAATAAGATGATTGAAAACTTGTGTCCACAGCTGTAGAAAGATGCAGCATGCATGGTGTTTGAACGCTGGGTGCTCAGATTCAGCTGATCCAGTCTCACTGTTACAGACCAGCCAGAGGAAGGGTTTTCCTCGAAATGATTTCAGTTCTAATTGTACTGCAGGCTGAAAGCTGACAGCCGTCAGTACAAGTGAGAGAGTGTCTCTCCAGCTCACGGTGTGCAGAGCTTATGACTAACAAGGGTCTTCCATTAATAAATCTGCACAGTTGAGCAAGCAGCACCCTGAAGCAAGCAGCACACTGAAGCAACCAGCACACTGAAGCAACCAGCACACTGAAGCACACTGAAGCACACTGAAGCAAGCAGCACACTGATGCACACTGAAGCACACTGAAGCAACCAGCACACTGAAGCAAGCAGCACACTGATGCACACTGAAGCACACTGAAGCAACCAGCACACTGAAGCAAGCAGCACACTGAAGCACACTGAAGCAACCAGCACACTGAAGCAAGCAGCACACTGACGCACAGTGAAGCACACTGAAGCAACCAGCACACTGAAGCAAGCAGCACACTGACGCACAGTGAAGCACCCTGAAGCAACCAGCACACTGAAGCAACCAGCACACTGAAGCAAGCAGCACACTGATGCACAGTGAAGCAACCAGCACACTGAAGCAAGCAGCACACTGATGCACAGTGACCAGCACACTGAAGCAACCAGCACACTGAAGCACACTGATGCACACTGAAGCACACTGAAGCACACTGAAAGTTGTTTAGAGAAGCAATTTTGCTCATGTTTTGTTCAGATGGTAGTTTGAAGATTGTGTTGAAGGTGGTCCAGGCACCTTGGTAGAGACGCAGTATTGGAGTAACCACTCCGAATGACTGCAAACATCCTGAAAAGGCAAGGGGGCTACGCTTGAACATGAGCTCTGAAGCTTCTACTCATTAGTAAAGCCAGCTGAATGTGTTCTGGAAAGATTTCAATTCTGAGTGAGACGTGGCAGTGGTTAGCTTGCCTGTGTAGAGTGGAGTTTCTTTGGTTAGGAGGAAAACGCATTGCTGAAAGTCCCGTGATTACTATGCACTTTTTCCATTTTCATTCAAGCAGTTTGTCGTTGCTTAGTAACCAGGATTAACTGTTTACAATATTTACTACCAACAGAATGTCCTCTTTGGTTTACAGTGACATGGCTCAATTCCATCATGTGCTTTTTTTATTTGTAAAAACCACAATTTACTTTGTAGCTCATTTCTCTAGTGCATCGCTTAAAAACTGCTTGACTGCATCTTTACACTGATGAAGACACCAGCTGAAAAAGAATACCCCGTCTGTTTATTCAAATGGGTGTTTTTAATGGATTGTCCAGTAGGTGGGGTTGGTGTACATACTGCCAGTTAGTTCTAGTTGTATGTGTTTTGATCAGGTTATTAGAATACAGTTTGAATGCAGTGGTGACTGTCTAACCAGGGAGACCAGGATATTTCAAATGGTCCAGATGGGTTGAAATGGGTAACAATTAATGCCATGCAGGGTTAAACCCACACCTGCCCTCCTGCACCCAGTCCTGGGGTTCAGACCTCCCCTTGTTCAGGTGTAATATTGAACTGACCTGGTTCCAGGAGTTTGAACAATCTGATCACATTTTTCATCACAGAATGAGCAGGCGTGTCAGTGACATCCATCCCCCATTGCCACGGTGTAAACTCAAAATCAGAGCCGTCGGTGTGAAGCGGATGAGCATGACGTGTACCAGCAGCGTGTACAGGGGCGTGTACAATTAGAAATGGTAATGAAGTTTAATGAGAATGAAATAAGTCGTGTTTAGGACCTAAATGTCTTGGGTAAGCAAATGAGCTGTTAGCATCACGTGAAGCAGAGCGGTTGATTTACAGCATGTGGAACACTTTTTTGTGTTCTCAAGATACAGGTAACAGTGTAAGTGTGACACACCAGACATGTGGGAACCCCTGTGGGGGTGTGAGTAGCCTGGCCAGGGGGTTGACGTCAGACTAGGAAGTAGACAGACAGGACTGGCGAGTGAAATGCACTGTCGCGCCACTTTATTGAAAATAACAAGTTTAAACAGAAAACAAAACACTGAACAAGCAAAACGGCACGATGGCCAAACAGACCGACACCAACCGACCGACCGACCGACCGGGGACGAACCCAAACAAGTATCGTGCAGGTCCTCCCAATTGTTATTCTAATTATTTTTCTCCTTCTCTCTCTCTCTCTCTCCCGTTCTCCACTGCGAACACCCAACCCTGTGTGTTGAAGCTCTTTTATGCAGCTGTACCGAGACTCGATTGCTGATCAATCATTTCATTGAATCTCAGCACAGTCAGTTGTGCACTCCCTGTGCTCGCATACATATACCCACTGTAATCTGCATGTTAAGTGATTATGAAATCCCTGTGCCTAAACACAAGCGTACATTTGACATCACCTGTGCTACATAACCCACACTGTGCACCACTACAATAATACATACAACAGACAACATAAAACGCAAAATACACACAGGGGCGGGGCATCCCGCCACAGGGAGATGAGACGTCACCCCCGAGTCTGCAGGGTTACTATTAGGAGTTATTCATGCAGCAATAGGGGAGGGGCAATTGATTAAACATTAAACTCCTGGCTCCCAATGATAGTCTTGTGAGTGGTTCTGAGACCAGAGACTGGGTGCAGGGCTAGTGTGAGCTGTATCCCAGTGTAAGCGGCAGCTCTTTCTGAAGTGTTTAGAGGCTCTTTATGTACGAGGGGATCCCCTGACAAATTCGTGTCCCTCCCTGCCGCTCTTATTGGCTGGCACAGTTTATTATTGTCGGAAAGGGACGGCGCAGTTCAGAAAATGGCACCAGTGTTTTCTCTTCCTGTTCGTGTGGGCACAAGACGGCCTTTTGAAAGCCTCCCAACATATTTTTCGAATTACTCATTTGAAGTCTTTAACCTTTGTTTATATAAAATGTCCGTGACTCATTCGTTCCTCTCTTAATCTCCCCCTCATTATGTTTAGCTTTCAGGATTCCGTTTGCTAACTTCTATAATTATATTAATAAAAAAAAAAAAAAAAAGAAAAGGAAACCATATTTTACCATAATGTTTAATGCTCAGGATTGGGCTGCGGCCTACTGACTCAGCCCTGTTGCCATGGCAGCCAAAGGCAAAACAACAAACTCTTAGCTGTGGTTTCCATATCTGTCTCCCAGACGCAAGCAAATGCTCTGAGTCACTGAGGCTGGGAAGCTTGCAGTGGCCTTTCCTGAATATACATTTGCACACACGTGCTGGTATGCCTAAACACTTTCTATTGCAGTTGTTTATAACAATGTCTACACATGGATTAAGCTCTGGGTATTTAAACCTAGGATTCAATACATCTGTTTAAAAATGTTTTTTTTTTGTAGATCTGAGTTTAACAGTATCCTGTTTCAGCCTCCCCCCTCCCTTCATATTAAAACGACCCCGCCCTGTCGTTGAAGTCATTGCAGTATGCAGTGTAATGAGACACATTCTTGTGTGGCTCTGGGGCTGTTGTAGTATGGTGTAGTTAATCACGTGACTCTTACACATGGTGTGTCTGTTTTCAGTAAAGCTAGCAGACTTGGGATTGAGGCATAATTAATAAATACAAACTATGTACCATAATTTAGATCTTTTAACGTGTAATCGAAGAAACTACAAAATGATTTCGCAGAAGTCTCTCCACAAGCCATAACAGTAGTGCAGTATTTCAAAATGTCACTTTTTTCAATGTTACGTTTCAAGTATATGGAAAACTACAAAGCAGTATGTAATTCGGTATGTTAACATAACATTGTTCAGCAGGTGTAATTTGACTTTATGAAACAAAAGTGTTCATTCTGTAGGGCGATGCAAAACTTTTGCTACATCACACCTCACAATGCTACATCACACCTCACAATGCATCACACCTCATGCATCTCACAATCTCACATCACATCTCACAATGCTTCATCACATCTCACAATGCTACATCACACCTCACAATGCTTCATCACATCTCACAATGCTACATCACACCTCACAATGCTACATCACACCTCACAATGCTACATCACACCTCACAATGCTTCTCACATCTCACAATGCATCACAATGCTCACATCACATCTCACAATGCTACATCACATCTCACAATGCTACATCACACCTCACTTCATCACATCTCACAATGCATCTCACAATGCTACATCACATCTCACAATGCTACATCACACCTCACAATGCTACATCACATCTCACAATGCTACATCACATCTCACAATGCATCTCACAATGCTACATCACATCTCACAATGCTACATCACATCTCACAATGCATCTCACAATGCTACATCACATCTCACAATGCTACATCACATCTCACAATGCTACATCACACCTCACAATGCTACATCACATCTCAATGCATCTCACAATGCTCACATGCTACACATCTCACAATGCTACATCACATCTCACAATGCTACATCACATCTCACAATGCATCACATCTCAATGCATCTCACAATGCTACATCACACCTCACAATGCTCACAATGCTACATCACATCTCACAATGCTACATCACATCTCACAATGCTACATCACATCTCACAATGCTACATCACATCTCACAATGCTACATCACATCTCACAATGCTACATCACATCTCACAATGCTACATCACACCTCACAATGCTTCATCACATCTCACAATGCATCTCACAATGCTCATCACATCTCACAATGCTCACAATGCACATCACATCTCACAATGCTACATCACATCTCACAATGCTACATCACATCTCACAATGCTACATCACATCTCACAATGCTACATCACATCTCACAATGCTACATCACATCTCACAATGCTACATCACATCTCACAATGCTACATCACATCTCACAATGCTACATCACATCTCACAATGCATCTCACAATGCTACATCACATCTCACAATGCTACATCACACTCACAATGCTACATCACATCTCACAATGCTACATCACATCTCACAATGCTACATCACATCTCACAATGCTACATCACATCTCACAATGCATCTCACAATGCTACATCACACCTCACAATGCTACATCACATCTCACAATGCTACATCACATCTCACAATGCTACATCACATCTCACAATGCTACATCACATCTCACAATGCTACATCTCACAATGCTACATCACATCTCACAATGCTCACATCACATCTCACAATGCTACATCACACCTCACAATGCTACATCACACCTCACAATGCTACATCACATCTCACAATGCTACATCACACCTCACAATGCTACATCACATCTCTCACAATGCTACATCACATCTCACAATGCATCTCACAATGCTACATCACACCTCACAATGCTACATCACATCTCACAATGCTACATCACATCTCACTCACATCACATCTCACAATGCTACATCACATCTCACAATGCTACATCACACCTCACAATGCTACATCACATCTCTTAATGCATCTCACAATGCTACATCACATCTCAATGCTACATCACATCTCACAATGCTACATCACATCTCACAATGCTACATGCATCTCACAATGCTACATCACATCTCACAATGCTACATCACATCTCACAATGCTACATCACATCTCACAATGCTACATCACATCTCACAATGCTACATCACATCTCACATGCATCTCACAATGCTACATCACATCTCACAATGCTAATCACATCTCACAATGCTACATCACACCTCACAATGCTACATCACATCTCACAATGCTACATCACACCTCACAATGCTTCATCTCACAATGCTACAGCACACCTCACGATGCTAAACATCACAGTGACATTTTTAAAGAACCCTTGCTGACAGAGAGGAGTCTATTACAGCACAAAGCCTACCTTGGGATGGGCCTGTTCTAGCTCTATTCCACCCTATTGGTGTTTTGAATGAAAAACACTTTCTGTTTATTCATAATACGTCTGAGGTGTCTGCACACATGGGTGATACAGGAGCCTGTTGTAAAAGTCACATCACTGCATTGTAGAAGACGATTGGAAAGGCATTCCTTGAGCAGAATCGAATACCTGTGTGAGTACGAAGCTAGTTCCTTGTTTTGACAGTAGAGTTGCCCTGAAGAAGTTGTGTATTTGTAACGAACAGTGCTGTGGACGATGTTCTTAGATCTTCTCTTTGGCCTGCGAGTCACAGCAGGCATGGTAACAATTCCTAGCTCCTTCAGCCCTCCATCTCTCTCTTTCAAAACATTCCCCAAACTGCGGCTTGAAGAATTCTTCACATTTTTCACTGCATGTCTTGAGGGGGCAGCGTCTTGAACATGATCACAGACAACTGTCTCGCTAATTCTTACAGCAACCCCTGCAGGGCAAAGAAATCGAACAATACAAGTGACGTCCACCAGGAAGCATTCACTATGGGAGTTGTTTCACCTTGAATTTGCAGAACTGTATGTTTGCAGAGCTTGTCTATTGCCACATTCTTATATTTTCCAATCCTGTCTGGGGCCCGCTGCTAATTTTAAGGTCGTTTTTTCTTCCATCCATTGTAGAATGTGCGTCCTATCTTTTAAAGCTTCAGTCATCACAATGTAACTAAAATTGCACAAGTGGATCGCCAAAGGATTGAATACACATTGCAAAATAAGGGAATGTCAGTAGACAAGTTTGTGCAAATATACCCCTGTTCAGGTGAGACATAAAACAAACAGGGTCCCATTGTAAGTGACTCTGCAACAGCAGTTGGTGCATAGTTCACCCCCCAGCCTCTGAGTCGCTTTGGATACAAGCATCTGCAAAATGACAATAATAATAATAATAATAATAATAATAATAATAATAATAATAATAATATTTGCATTAAAGGTAAAGTCCCATAGTACTTCAGTGTTGGCCTTCACTTGCAGGGTTAAGTGTCTGTTCTTGCAGTAACCCTGTCAGCTGCACCCCACACAGGAGACTGGCTTTTTAATAAGGGGCTTCCCAGTTCCTGTTAATCCCTTCCTGTCAGCACAGGAGCGGAACAGATATACAGCGAGATCCCAGCCTGCAGCACTCAACAGCCTTCGTCTGTAAAGTGGCTTCTGTGTCTTTGTGTTCGATACGAGGTGAAATATTGAACTACAAATGCAAATAAGAGGGCAGACTTGTTGGTTTAAGCTTGCTTGGTATTTTAGATGTTATTCAGTGCCAGCAGGCTGGTGTTCATGTGCGGCCTCCCAAGCTAAAAAGCACAAAGAGGATTTTAAACAGTGCTTGGAAATGGAATTGGAGGTAAAGCACCATCCGTTTCATAGGAGCAGCCCCATATAGCCCCGACCTGCCCTGCATGGGGAGCCTATGGAAAGTCTTTGATGTGGGAGTAGATTGCTGCACTAGCTGCTTTAGCATTAATTCCTTGTGTTACTAAAACTGCAACTATCCTGCACACAGCTGTGTGCATCGCCTAGAATTTCAGGACTGAAACACAACAGTATTTCATGTGACATTTTTTCAATTTGTCAGTTTTTCATTAAGTAGATGGAAAACTACAAGCAGTGTGTAATTCAGTGTGTTAACACAACATCATTCAGCAGGTTTCACTGGACTTTATCAAGCAAAAGGAGTTCATTCAATAGGGTGATGCAACACCTTTGCCCATAGCATGAAGACTAGATTAGATGGAGAGATTGCTGTCTCTCCGTGTATAGGATCTGTACAACACAGGCAGACCTGGGCAGATACCTTCCAGACATGTGGAGCCGTTGGATCTGCTTTGGTTTTACAAGCACCGTAACCTTCCACAGCGTCTTCAGCTTGTAATTCTGCAGGATTAGCAATACGCTGCTGCCATACTGTTCCTGCAGTGACCAGCTATAGCTGGCAATTGGGTGCCCAGCAGGTTCACTGCTTTGCATTCAGCTGAGGTTTTAGTACAGCAAGTAATTTAAGCAATTATACTTTCACAAACAGAATTGACAGTCTTTGCGTGAATAGGTATCGTACTGGCTATTCCGCACATCTCCAGTGTAGAACGTGTGTATTGCTTTAGATTATGTTCCCAACTTTCCTGGGTTAGTTCAGTTTTGGAAACCCTGCCCTTCACGTCACTGTAGTTTGGGGAGGCTGGTGGGATCAGTGCAATTCACAGATATTTTTACTACTTGCCCTTATGTCGCCTGCAGTCAGTTGTGGATTCCGAGTTGTTTGGCTTCTGAAATATATTTGTTTGGGAAGCTGAAAAAAGCGAAATGGGGAGCGAGTGAATATAGACTGAGCATCAAAAGAAACATTTATATTTGTGTAAAATTCACTAGATGTGATCGAAAAATGACAAACTCTGTTTCAGAGCAGGTGCAGTGACTTTCTATTGTGCTGATTAACAATTGACGAAGATGCTGTGGAATGATCTGTCCATCTCGGGCAGGTGTTGTGACTCTTGGTCTCCCGGTTGGTGGCCTGTCATTGACAGAGTGTGTCTGGTTATACCGTCTCGCCAGGTTTGAAATTGCTGGCTGTGAGCGCCCAAGACGGCGAGCCACAGCACCCTGCCCCAGTCCAGACTCCAACATGCCGATTGCACAAAGGCGCTGCTGTCTTGACAGATGTAGCATATTGGTGTTTTTCTGTGATTTTTCTTTACTGCTTTTATTCAAGCTTGCAGTTCTATAGCTGAAATCGCTCCATATCCAGTGTCCAATCAACTGTATCACTAGTTAGATGATCTAGTGCATCTGCTTCAGTCACAGTCACTCAGGCATGTCATGGTCAAGGATGAATGATCAAGTGATTAAAAAGAAACCAAAAATATTTCATCAATGTCCACCATTTGTATACCTTATTTTTTTTTTTTTTAAGAGAATAAGTGTGTTATAATAGAGTTTCTTTTGATGCTCGGTATATATTTGCAGTATGAGAGTTTGTGGAGAGCCAAGACTTAGTTTATGTGGATTCACTGTTTCAATGTGCAGAAATGATGGGGAGGTAAAACTGAGAAGAGGATTGTGCAGGGTTAGCATTGAGAGTGTTTACATGTTTTTGGATTAAAAAAAAGGAGATTTTAAGTAATTTCAGTTGGTCCCCAGTTGTGGGTTGAAAGCATCGAACGCCATCTGTGTAAAACTAGGACCGTTCTTTAGAAGAGAAGGATTTCTGTTTTATTGGATAAACGGGAGGTCTGGAATCTATCAGCCTAGCCAGCCTGTGTTTATTAGCATCAGTGAGTTGGTAAGAGAGGGGAAAACATCAGGCTTCATTTAGAAAAGCAGAGCCGGAAAAATTGAAGGTTTTGCACACGTCAGAACTGTGCTGGAGGCTTTCTGTCTCTCTCCAGTGTCCATATTAAAGTTATTAATGTTTTGGTTCCCTTTCTCTCACACACACACACATACACACACACAGATGCTCAATCTCAGCTTGAACTGCAGTAAAATAAGTCTTTTTGATCACATGCAGCCTGGGTGCTTTAGGCTGTAAAATCTGTTTTAGATTAAACGTTTAAACCTTTTAAACTTTCATTTTACATTTTCAGAAAAGTTAATGTAGTAAATAGTCTTTTAGTTAGCTTTGATTTCCACAGACAGTCTTTAGTGTCTACAGGAGAATCTCGGAGCTACGCACTCCTTGGGAATGGAGGCTGTTCGTAAGTCTGAAATACCCGGAACTGAAAATGAGTTTTCAGTGGTTTTAATAAATGTGTGCACCTGCTCTCTAAGGACTCTATCTGGTGAATAATACAAGGATACAGCACAGTGATGCAACACACATAGTGTAGGGTTCTAAAGACTTTAAAACGGCACTATCAGTGGAAAAAAGATGCATTTAAAGTTATTGAAATCATAACTGTAACAAAAACAAACACCCAGGAGCAGCTGTGTTGTACGGGAGGCATGGCTGAGTGATTGCACACTTCCAGATAAGTGGGTCAGTTTGGAACTCTGAGGCGCTACTGTAGTCCTTTTTATTTAGTTACAATTATAATAAAAAGTAACACAAGCAACCACACGCATTAACATGTTGACTTCATGTGTTCTAAGTAACCCGGCAGTCATCGCAGGTACAAATGCACAAACATGCTATAGAACTAGCTTCTTGCAGACAAATGGGGTCACCAAAAATGATTACAAGAGTATTGATGGAATGACAGATAAATCTATGACTGAACTGGAATGGGTCAGTGATTTGGTATAATTATAATTACGCAGGTGTCTCAAGGGTCAGCTACAAGTCCAGTTAACTCTGAATTGCACAATTACTATTGTGGTTGACCCCAGATCTGATCCTGTAGTCCTAACCCAGTCCTCTGTCTCTTCTCTTCCTCCTCCTCCTCCTCCTCTCTCTCTCTCTCTCTCTCTCGCACAGGAACACCAAGAAGGAGGCTGACCTGGCCGGGGCGCTGGCTCGGCTCAAGGACCTGGAGTCCCTGTTGAACTCCAAGGAAGCCACTCTGGCCACAGCACTGGGGGAGAAGCGCACGCTGGAGGCGGAGCTCCGGGAACTGAAGGCTCAGCTGGCCAAGGTCACTACACTGGGATTAGTTTGTGTTTATAGCCCCATCTGGTGGTGGTTGTCAACACCATAGTTAGTCTTTTGCAAGCAGACGCACAATATGGCTTTTTGGCTAATGCCTAATCAAATGTAATGGCATTGATGAAAGTTTCAGCGCAGAGGAAGAACACAACACTGTTTAAAAGCTGGTATGGGATTTAAAGTTACAAAGACATAGTCACTGCAGAGTTTCATTAAAATACCACTATTGACCATGCTTTGTGTTTGCTGTGTTGTGTGGTTTGTGTGTTGACAGTGCATTGTGTGTTGACTGTGTTGTGTGGTTTGTGTGTTGACAGTGCATTGTGTGTTGACTGTGTTGTGTGTTGACTGTTTCTGCCAGCTGGAGGGAGGTCTGAGCGATGCGAAGAAGCAGCTGCAGGATGAGATGCTGAGGAGAGTGGACGCAGAGAACCGCCTGCAGACCTTGAAAGAGGAGCTGGACTTCCAGAGAAACATCTACAATGAGGTCAGTGCATCCAGCCAGCCAGCCAAGGGGGTAGAGCTGAGGAACTGGAAGGGGCGGAAGCAGCGTGGTGTCTGGTTAGAGCTGAGGGAGGCAGTGTGGTCTCATGGTTAGAGCTGAGAGAGGCAGTGTGGTCTCGTGGTTAGAGCTGAGGGAGGAAGTGTGGTCTCATGGTTGGAGCTGAGGGAGGCAGTGTGGTCTCGTGGTTAGAGCTGAGAGAGGCAGTGTGGTGTCTGGTTAGAGCTGAGGGAGGCAGTGTGGTCTCGTGGTTAGAGCTGAGGGAGGCAGTGTGGTCTCGTGGTTAGAGCTGAGGGAGGCAGTGTGGTCTCGTGGTTAGAGCTGAGGGAGGCAGTGTGGTGTCTGGTTAGAGCTGAGGGAGGCAGTGTGGTCTCGTGGTTATATCTGAGGGACAGGGAGGGTGACAGGTAGTCTGTGTCTCTGATCCTGGCTGTCTCTGTGTTCCTTCCTCTCAGGAGCTGCGGGAGACGAAGCACCGGCATGAGTCCCGGCTGGTTGAGATTGATAGCGGGCGGCAGCTGGAGCTGGAGAGCAAGCTGGCCGACGCACTGACTGACCTGCGAGCTCAACATGAGGAGCAGCTGAAACTGTACAAGGAGGAGGTGGAGAAGACATACAGTGCCAAGGTACCAGCCACCCACAAACTCATCCATACAGCCATCCAGCCATCCAACCAACCACAAACCCATCCACCTACCCACCCACCCATACAGCCATCCAGCCATCCATCCACCCACCCATACAGCTATCCATCCATCCAACCAACCACAAACCCAGCCATCCAGCCATCCAGCCATCCATTCACCCACCCATACAGCTATCCATCCATCCAACCAACCACAAATCCAGCCATCCAGCCATCCAGCCATCCAGCCATCCATTCACCCACCCATACAGCCATCCATCCAAGCCCCCACCCATACAGCCATTCACCCATACAGCCATCCATCCATGCACCCACCCATACAGCTACCCACCCACCCATCCATAAGCCATTCACCCATCCAGCCACCCAGCCATTCATCCACCCGCCCATACAGCCATAAAACCATACAGCTATCCATCCATCCATCCATCCAACCACAAACCCATACCCGCCCACCTGTACAGCCTCCCACCCAAACACCCACCCAGCCATGCAGCCATCCATCCACCCACCTACCCACCTGTACAACCTCCCACCCAAACACCCACCCACCCATGCAGCCATGCAGCCATCCATCCACCCACCTACCCACCTGTACAACCTCCCACCCAAACACCCACACAGCCATGCAGCCATCCATCCACCCACCTACC
Organism: Polyodon spathula; assembly: GCF_017654505.1. Classification (NCBI taxonomy): domain Eukaryota; kingdom Metazoa; phylum Chordata; class Actinopteri; order Acipenseriformes; family Polyodontidae; genus Polyodon; species Polyodon spathula. Next base: position 14,852,073 of record NC_054539.1, on the reverse strand, counting down.
CACCTGTACAACCTCCCACCCAAACACCCACCCACCCATACAGCCATGCAGCCATCCATCCACCCACCTACCCACCTGTACAACCTCCCACCCAAACACCCACCCAGCCATGCAGCCATCCATCCACCCACCTACCCACCTGTACAACCTCCCACCCAAACACCCACCCACCCATACAGCCATGCAGCCATCCATCCACCCACCTGTCTGTGTAAAACCATACCTGTTAAACAGCTGTTTTAACGAGCAATGGTTCTGTTTAACACAAAATCAAAAACTTTCAACATAAAGCCAAGAGCCGTCTTTAGGGTTATAGCACATCTCTGGCAGTCCTTCCATTTAGCATCCTGTCAGCACACGTCTAGAACCCTTGTTCTGTTTTTCCCTATGTGCCTATGAAGCTGTCTTCATGTAGCATTTTCCACTTTCTCTTACTGAGTTGTGTTGATAGTGCTGCTTACCTTAAGCTAAATGTGTAACACGCTGTCCACACTGCACAAGAATATGCCACGATGTTATACAGCTAGGGTGGGTCAGAGACAAGCAATATGAAAGTGTCCTTTTAAAAGGAATATTAAAAAATGGGTTTATTTAGAGGAAATGAGTATCGCATCATTTGTTTACCTTTCTCAATGAAGCCGTGCCTCATCTTTCCTTCTCTCTCCTCTCTCCCCTCCCGTTCTCCCTCTCTCTCCCCCTGCAGCTGCAGAATGCTCGTCAGTCCGCGGACAGGAACAGTCAGCTGGTGGGCTCGGCTCACGAGGAGATGCAGCAGACCCGTGTGAGGATGGAGTCCATGTCCGCTCAGCTCGGCCAGATCCAGAAGCAGGTGAGCACTTCCACACAACTGAGCCAGCAGCACGCCTGCCTGGGCTCTTTATCAGCACCACTGCCTTGACCTGGCCTAGACTCCACAAGGTGCTGGAAGGTGTTCGAGGGACCCGTTCAGCCATTGAGATTTCAGTCTGTGCAGAGAGGTAGGCAGAGGGTCGCGGTGGCGACTGTTAAGGTTGTAGGCAAAATTCCCATCCAGGCATGGAAAGAAGACTCCCATTGTACTTCAGTTTGAACCATACCTAGTTCAGTAAGTCACACCTGAGCTTGTAACCTACACACTGTGGCTAATCAAGCTCAGTAAAGCTGCTTATTCCCATGCCTGCAGTCTTGGAAGGACTGTGCCACTGCCTCTCTCTGTCCCTGCAGCTGGCTGCTAGCGAGGCGAGGGTGCGGGAGCTGGAGGAGGCGCTGGCGCGGGAGAAGGACACAACGCGCAGGCAGCTGGCCGATAAGGAGCGGGAGATGGCAGAGATGAGACAGCGCATGCAGCAGCAGCTTGATGAGTACCAGGAGCTGCTGGATGTCAAGCTGGCCCTGGACATGGAGATCAGCGCCTATCGCAAGATGCTGGAGGGAGAGGAGGAGAGGTGAGGGCACAGCCTGCATTGCAGCAATCACCCCCCCATCACACACACACCCTGCACTGCAACAATCACCCCCACCAAACACACACACCCTGCATTGCAGCAATCACCCCCATCACACACACACACCCCCTGCACTGCAGCAGTCACCCAGCTACATGTAATGAATCTGCATCACAGAACGCAATAGAAATAAGGGTTGGATACGAACTGCAAACCATACAGTTCAGAGCTCTGTAACCAAGTGGCAAAATAAGTGTTAAATAAGTAATTGATGCATCCCAGGATGAATCCCAGGACTATGTATGTTTCTTCTGTTTGTATTTTTTTATTGACCAAGACGGCAATAACATTTGTGGTTTAACATTTTTGTAAAATACCTACAGTATGGTTCACAAACCAAAAAAATACTAACTCATCTCCTGTCTTTCTCCCCTTGTTTATTTTACCCTCTCCTCTCAATCGCTCTTTCCTCCCTCCTCACCCTGTCTCCTCTTCCCCTTCTCTGCTCTCCCCACCCCTCGCTCTCGCACTCTCTCCACTCTTTCTCTTCTCCTCTCCCCTCCCCAGGCTGCGTCTCTCCCCGAGCCCCCCTCCTCGTGGGTCTGTGTCCCACAGCGCTCGCATGGTGCACTCCAGCGCTCAGAGCTCCTCCGGCTACAAGAAGAGGAAGCTGAACGACACGGACAGTGAGGCCTCCAGCACTGTAGGAGGCGGTGCAGCCCGTCTGCGCATCTCCCAGAAGGCCAAAGCCAGCGGGCGGGTCACTGTGGATGAGGTTGACATGGAGGGCAAGTTTGTGCGCCTGTCCAACAAATCAGACGAGGTACAGACTCCCAGGCATTGCAAAGCACCGACTCCCAGAGTCCCGGCACACACTGCAGCATTGCACAGCACAGACTCCCAGAGTCCCGGCACAAACTGCAGCATCGCACAGCACAGACTCCCAGAGTCCCGGCACACACTGCAGCATTGCACAGCACAGACTCCCAGAGTCCCGGCACACACTGCAGCATTGCACAGCACAGACTCCCAGAGTCCCGGCACACACTGCAGCATTGCACAGCACAGACTCCCAGAGTCCCGGCACAAACTGCAGCATTGCACAGCACAGACTCCCAGAGTCCCGGCACAAACTGCAGCATTGCACAGCACAGACTCCCAGAGTCCCGGCACACACTGCAGCATCGCACAGCACAGACTCCCAGAGTCCCGGCACACACTGCAGCATTGCACAGCACAGACTCCCAGAGTCCCGGCACACACTGCAGCATTGCACAGCACAGACTCCCAGAGTCCCGGCACACACTGCAGCATTGCACAGCACAGACTCCCAGAGTCCCGGCACACACTGCAGCATTGCACAGCACAGACTCCCAGAGTCCCGGCACACACTGCAGCATTGCACAGCACAGACTCCCAGGCATTGCACATAAACTGTTGAGATATCAGATTCTGAGGATGACAAGAGGTGTCCTCTCTGTCTGTACATCTGTCTGTCACACTTGCATTGTTACATATGTCTTAAGAATGCAAGAGGTTCCAGGTTCCAATATACTTTACATGATACTAACAGCTCATTAAATACCGCTTTTCTGATTTTCACTGAATTGTGAAAGGTACTGCACGCCATTATAAATATCTGAAATTGGAGAAGGAATCTATGAAAAAGACCTAGGAGTTTTTGTTGACTCAGAAATGTCTTCATCTAGGCAATGTGGGGAAGCTATAAAAAAGGCTAACAAGATACTCGGATACATTGTGAAAAGTGTTGAATTTAAATCAAGGGAAGTAATGTTAAAACTGTACAATGCACTAGTAAGACCTCATCTTGAATATTGTGTGCAGTTCTGGTCACCTCGCTATAAAAAAGATATTGCTGCTCTAGAAAGAGTGCAAAGAAGAGCGACCAGAATTATTCCGGGCTTAAAAGGCATGTCATATGCAGACAGGCTAAAAGAATTGAATCTGTTCAGTCTTGAACAAAGAAGACTACGTGGCGACCTAATTCAAGCATTCAAAATTCTAAAAGGTATTGACAGTGTCGACGCAAGGGACTTTTTCAGCCTGAAAAAAGAAACAAGGACCAGGGGTCACAAATGGAGTTTAGAAAAAGGGACATTCAGAACAGAAAATAGGAGGCACTTTTTTACACAGAGAATTGTGAGGGTCTGGAATCAACTCCCCAGTAATGTTGTTGAAGCTGACACCCTGGGATCCTTCAAGAAGCTGCTTGATGAGATTTTGGGATCAATAAGCTACTAACAACCAAACGAGCAAGATGGGCCGAATGGCCTCCTCTCGTTTGTAAACTTTCTTATGTTCTTATGTTCTTAATTACTTTGTGCAATTCCCTACTGCACGCTATCCTGTACATGCTGTTCATACACATCATGCTCACCCACTTCACACTGGCAGCTCGAACCCTGGATTCCCAGCGATGGGAGGTGGGTGTGACTGACACTAGCTGATGATTGTAAAGCAGCACCAAGTCTCTCTTGAGATTTGATTTTCCGGATTGCATTGACCGCTCCTCTCCTCTCTCCTCTCTCAGGACCAGCTGCTGGGTAACTGGCAGGTGAAGCGCCAGGTTGGCACCAAGACCTCCATCGCTTACAAGTTCCCTCCGAAATTCACCCTGAAGGCTGGGAAGAGCGTCACGGTGAGTCCTCTCTGAGGGAAAGGAGAGGACGTGATTGAGCAGGACTGTAGTGTGGAGGAGAGGGCTCAGTCTGGACAGAGTGATGCTCTTCACCTCCACAGATTCTTCACACTCTAGTTTAGCAGTTGGCTCAAGCTGGCCGAGAGGGGGTTGCTTGATCACTTGTCAGTGTCTTGCATTGAGAGAGTCTCTTGCACTGCTTACCAGACCTGGGTTCAGTTTCTAATTCCAATCACAGCAGAATCCTTTACTGAATTCCAATTCCAGTGCTACTCTGTTCAATTACAATTGGTTACTGCAGTAATTGCAGTTATAATTACAATGACCCTAAAAAGTACCATGAACAGCTCCACACATTAACGTGTTCACTGTGCTTATTCTACCAAGCTGTAATCAGATACAAATGCACAAACACACTATAGAAAGTTTATTCGGACAAATGGGGGCACTAAAAGAGGATGAAAATGCGAGAACGATCACTGTGTAAAACACAGCATGGAACTGTGATTGATTAGAAGTGTGTAATTATCACAATTAGGCAGGCGTGCCCGGGTTCAACTATAATTACCATTACAATCACATTGGAATTGCAGTTTGAATGGATCCCAAGTTTGCTGCAGGCCCCTCCGGTCTAGGTTTGGGATCACCGTGAAGGTTTCAGAGAGCAGCAGCTCAGCTCCGCTCAGCTCGGCTGTTTATACTATTCAAATCCCTTGAAATCTGCCTGTTCTTCAGAGCGGCTCATTACTGTGCAGGTGTCAGGGTTCACAATGCACTGGAACGTTGTTCTGTTCTTCAGATTTGGGCCTCTGGTGCCGGTGCCACCCACAACCCCCCCTCGGACCTGGTGTGGAAGAGTCAGAGCTCGTGGGGCAGTGGAGACAGCATGCAGACCTCTCTGATCAGCGCCAATGGAGAGGTGGGTGCCACACACACATGGGCAGATAGCTGGAGCCCTGAAAGCAGCTTCTCAACTCAAAACAGATTGGAGCGAACAGCCCGATTCCAGAACTTGACCTGCTGCGCAGCTCCATTCCTTACATAGGTCTGTCTTGAAATAAACACAGCTTAAAGGAAACGTGCTATCTGGTGCTACGCTAGGCTCAGGAAATCTTGTTTGCAAGCCATGCTTTCAGTTAGTTGCATGTTCTGGTCATTCCTTGACTGGCTTCTTTCCTGTCAGTAATCAGTCAGCTGCTTCCCTTAGTGACTGACGTGCTGAAGATACTGCTGATGTGCAATGACCTTGGAAGTGCTTGTGGAACAGAGTTCCTGAGAGTAAGGCAGTGTAGTGCAGTACCAGCTGTTAAAAGCATGCAGGCTTTTGATACAACGTGTGTTTCCTTCAAAGCTGCACATTTACACCTTTGTGGGGAATGGAAGTGCAGGACAGGCAAGATTCAAAGAATGATGTTGTAATCTACAAACACAGACCAGTCAAAAAATAGCAAAGCACAGTATCTGAGGAATTTAAAAGAAGCACTCGGCATGATTCAGACATAATACAAAGATAAGGGAAATCTAAGAAAATGTAGCCTGAAGCTACAATAAACCCTGTTGTCCCAACAAACTGGTCGCAGAGGGTGTTGAGATCATCAGATTCTCTGGATAATGTGAGATTATCTGTATGACTTTCCCTATCAAGAAACCTCTGAGAAATACCTAATACAAGCCCTTTACCTGTGAATATATAAGGTACAGCAGTGAAGTACCTGAGATTGAGGGCTCGGTAGCACATGTACAAGGCAGGAGAGCTCAGCACTCCACTGGGCAGCACAGCAAGGTGCTGCTGGTGAGCAGGTGTAACTGTGTGTGTGTGTGTGTGTGTGTGTGTGTCTGCAGGAGATGGCGATGCGGACCGTGGTGCGGGTTCTCTTCGAGGAGGAGGACGATGAAGACATGGTGCGCAGGGATGTGCATCACCACCAGGTGCTGTCCACACTGCACAGCAACACAGAACTAGAGCAGGCTTAGCAGAGCACAAACACTTTGAGAGTAAATGGATAACACATTGAGATACTGTACGGCTGCACTATTTACTAACTGGATATAGTAGAAAACTTGGAGTATAGTAAAATACTATGTCATCTTAGAGCAATTGTAGCTACCAATATAGCTCCATACATTTTCTCTGCCTCTCTCTTTCTCACCCCCCTCTCCCTGGCTATTTTCTGACTGGGGGGGGGGGGGAGAGGGGGGGATAGAGACCCCTCTCCCTCCATTCTCCCCCCCCGACAAAGAGACTCCCTGGGGGGGGGGGAGGGGGGCCGATAAGACAGACTGGGGGGGAGAGAGTCTCTCACCCCCCCTCTCAGACTGGGGAGAGAGAGAGAGAGGGTGGAGGGACCGGCTAAGACAGACCTGGGGGACCCCCCCCCCTGGACTCCTCTGGGACCCCCGACTCCAGACTGACCCCCTCTCTGGGGGGACCTCTCCCTGGCTCTTCTGACTGGGGGGAGAGAGAGCCCGGCTGTTCTGTCTGGACCCCCAAGACTCCCTGGGTTCTCTGACCCCCCCTCTCTCTGGTGGAGAGGGACCCCCTCTCCCCTGGGGGGGAGTCTGACCCCCCTCTCCTCTGGGGGGGGGGGAGAGGGCCCGACAAGACAGACTTGGGGGGAGGGGACCTGGCTATTCTGGGGGAGGGACCCCCCCAGGCTGGCTGTTCTCTGACCTCCCTCTCTCTCTCAGGGAGAGGGACCGAAAGACCCCCCTGGGGGGGGGCCTGGGGGAGAGTCTCACCCCCTCTCCCTGGCTTTTCTGTCTGACCCCCTCTCTCTCTCTCTCACCACCTCTCCCTGGCTGTTCTGTCTTACCCCCCCCCCTCCCTGGCTGTTCTCTCTGACCCCCTCCTCTCTCTTTCAGGCTGCTCACAGCACCAGTGCGTCAGGGGAGCAGTGTGATGCTGAGTATAACCTGCGCAGTCGGACAGTGCTCTGCGGCTCCTGTGGTCAGCCCTCGGACAAGAGCAGCAGCGCAGGTGGCTCGGCCGTGTCGGGGAGCTCCGGCGTGACGGTCACTCGCACCTTCCGCAGCGGCGGGGGGGGTGGCCTGGCCGAGGGGCTGGTCAGCAGAGCCTTCGTGCTAGGGAGCAACCAGCCGCGTGGACAGGTCAGTACAGAGAGACGCTCTATAGTGTTCATTTTCATGCCTGTTTAATATGTGTTCTCCATTATTTTCCATGTGATGTCACACTTCACATTTTTGCATGTACCTTGAGAATCGCTTATCAAACTGTGATTAAACACTGAATTGCCGTTTCTTACTCTCTTCTGTACTATACTGTGCGCACTGTTGATACACATTATGAGCGCATGTTGATTTTAAAGCCAGGATTGTATGTAGGCGACATGCTAGAGATGAGAATTCAAAATCCACAGCCGTGTGTTTCCTGTTTGCAGGCTGGCCTGACCCCTGAGAACTGCTCCATCATGTAAAGATCAGAGCCGCCTGGACCCACGAAAACACAGCAAGAGACGACCACCGAAAACAC